>NC_050183.1:28929759-29069759 GCF_008315115.2 Sander lucioperca
CAATCTCTCGATTCGTGCTTTACTGCTGCTCTACTTACAGTAAATAAAAGCAAGGCTTTAAATGTTGCAGTGAAAAAAGAGGCTTTATTCTACCACAGATATGGGACTCGATATGAACAAATGAAAGTTAGCATGGTGGTGTTGGCAAATCTGATTCAACCATTGGGCACAGGTGAGCAAACATTTGCTTGTCATTAAAAAAATGACAATTCAATCGCTCATCAACCAGCTGACGTTTTTACCCTTAATCTCAATCAATTCATGTTTTTGTCACCAGATGAAGGAGTTGGTTAATGCTAGAACCAAACTCTTTGCAGTTAATTCCATCGGGCAGACGGTATAAAGTTCCACTGGCCCTGGAAAAACATTTACAAAAAATCATTCATCACCTCTGCAATAACCGCTCTGAACAACATAATATAGACACTGTAAAGCTGCTGTTTTGCATGTTTTCAATGAAGGAAAATGTATGTCACTGCTTTGGACAGACAATAAAGGTATCTATCTATCTATCTATCTACCTACCTACCTACCTATCTATGTATCTACCTATCCATCCATCCATCCAACTAACTAACTAACTTAGACCCCGCCCTACTCCCATTATTCCCCCCCAGCCTGATAAGGTTGCTTGTGTACAAATGCAGCGAGCTCTAACTGATATTTGCTGGGTCCAGGCTGCATGGCTAGTGGCACTCATTACTCTTTCCAGGACCAGGGCCCTATGCACCAATCTTTGTCATGATAGGTAATAGAAAAGGAATGGTGAATCGGCTAAGAAACAAGAAGCACTCATCTGCAAATTTAGCATGCATTCCTCGTCAGCCACAACCTGCCCAAAAGAACAGGCAGATAATGTTTTTAACACACTAACACTAGCTTTATGAAACGTCTTTGGCAGGGAAAATCTTTATCTGATCACTGATCTTGATTTTATGTTTTTAACTGAAACATAGTTAAACCAAAATAACAGTGCAGCTGTTCCTATCGAGTCAGCCCCTCCTAACTTCAGTTTTATGAGTGAGAATAGAGAATAAGAAAGGAGGGGGAGTCGCCATTTTGTTTAATGACTCACTCCAATGCAAGCAGATATCTTGTGGAAATGTTGCTTCTATAGAATATGTGTCTGAGTTCCTCTTCTCAAGCTATGTTTTTAAATATCTGCAGGCCACCTAAATACTGTGCAACCTTCTTTGATGACTTTACTTAAATACTGTCTATAACCTTTATCGACCGCCGGAAATTCTTTGTGTTGGTGGTCTAAACTCCGGTGGATTTATGAGGACTATGGTTAACTGCTCCTCAGATCTCTGCAGGGTAAATCCAGACAGCTAGCTAGACTATCTGTCCAATCTGAGTTTTCTGTTACATGACTAAAACAACTTTTGAACGTACACATGTTCCACCAAAACAAGTTCCTTCCTGAGACTATTTTGCAGAGGCACTGTTACTCCGTCCAAGACGATTGTGATTGGTTTAAAGAAATGCCAATAAACCAGAGCATGTTTTTCTCCCATCCTGGAATGCTGTGTGGACTAGCCAGACCTTCCTCCGCTGCGCTGTGGAGGAAGGTCTGGCAATGCAAGACTAACTATGGACAGACTCATCATGTGACGGAGCCCACACACATTAGGGGCACACTCTGAAATTGTTTATCTCCAAGGGTCTGAACATTTCCAAGGTTATGGTGACTGATGTTGTTCTCGCTGATCATTCTGTGTTTTCTTTGACAGCACTATATCCATTCTCAAAATCACAAAATATCACAATAGTTCAGACACTTCACTGATTGGCTTTATGGTCAAAGATAGTTTTTGTATAATTAACTTCAGTCTCTGCCAGAGACGCCTGCTTTTAAAAGTAACGTAAAAGTAACGCGTAAAGTAAAAAGTTACTTTCCATAGGGGGTAACTAAGTAAAGTAACTTCCCCAACACTGCTAATAAGCAATTATAAGCCCATATCAAACCTTCCATTTTTATGTAATATCACTGGAAAAGCAGTTTTTCAACAGCTAAACCTGTTCTTATCACTAAACAACTGTTTGGATGCCTTCCAGTCAGGTTTTCATCCACACCAAAGCACTGAGACCGCTCTAGTTAAGGTATTCAATCTACTTAAATACAGACAGTGGCAAAATTTCAGTCTTATTATATCAGTGCTGCATTTGACACGGTCGACCACAACATATTACGACCGAATAGTACTAAACTGGTTTATATATTACTTAAAGAACAGGGACTACTTTGTGTCTATAGGTAATTACACATTTGAGCAGACAAATATGAAATGCAGAGTTCCCCAAGGCTGTATTCTGAGGCCTCTTCTGTTTAACATCTACATGCTTCCACTGGCTCAAATTTGAAATGGAAAAACAACAAAATAAGTTGCCATAATTATGCAGACGAGAGACAAATTTACACAACCATATCACCAGAGGACTATGGTGCAATACAAGCACTGAGTAAGGGCGCTTTCACACCTTCCTCATTTAGTTCGGTTGAATCGCACTAGAGTTCATTTTCCACCTTGGTGCAGTTTGTTTGGGAGGTGTGAATGCGGCAATCACACTAGGATGCACACCAAAAGCGGACCAAATAAGCGTACCAAGACCTCCGTGAAGAGGTGTTCTCTGTACGCTTTCAATCGAACTCTGGAGCGGTTCGTTTGTGGTGAGAACGTGATCCGACCTCGAACCACACCAACTATATATATACTCCGCAGGTCTGAGCCATATGTCTCCTGTAGTCAGATCTTCTTTGCAATCTGCGAAGCTGCAGAGCAGCAAACTGTAGCAGCTTTAATGTTTCTCTCACAGTAACAGAAGAACGTCACTCGCATTTCCGCGGTCAAACCTGCCGCCGCTAAAGTGAGACAGACACCGGCACAGCAGAGCGAAGTCTCGGTGACATTGTCTGATTATGTAAATGAAATGAGCTGACCTTCTTCCTGTATTTACTTTCTTGCTCACATGCAGACACATCTGACCAATACATGGAGTGAACGTTCTTGCGTGATTTGTAATGATGCATTTTGGTTCGCTTGGATATTTCCAGGTGTGAAGCGACACCGAAACCACTCCAAGTTTACAAACTCATCAACTGATTCGGACCAAAGCAAACAAACTATAGGTGTGAAAACGCCCACTGAACAAATCAACACATTGGATGTGCCAGTACTTTCTTAAATTAAACAAAGACAAAACTGAGGTGGTTGTTTTTAGAGCCAAAGAGGAACGATTAAAGGTCAGCACTCAGCTTCAATCTCCAATGTTAAAAACAACAGACAAAGCCAGAAATCTTAGGCATGATCTCAGACCTGAATTTCAGCAGCCACATTAAGACAATTGAGTAATTAGTAGGATTTAATTAAGTTATTAAGTAAGTTATTAGTAATTAAGTAGTTAGTAGTAATTAAGTGTGCCTACCATCACTAGGATCAAGGGTTAAAGGACTTCTAGACTGCTTTTATCTTCAGTAGACTCGACTACTGTAACGGTGTCTTTACAGGTCTCCCTAAGAAATCTGTCAGACAGCTGCAGCTGATTCAGAATGCTGCTGCTCCAGTCCTCACTGAGGCCAAGAAAGTGGATTACATCACTCCAGTTCTGAAGTCTATACACTGGCTTCCTGTCTCTCAAAGAATTGATTTCAAAATCCTACTGTTGGTTTATAAAGCACTGAACGGTTTATTTCTGATCTGCTGCTACATTCTGAAACCTCCAGACCTATCAGGTGGTCTAGGACAGGTCTGCTTTCTGTACCCAGACTCAGAACTAAACATGGAGAAGCAGCGTTCAGTTTCTATTCACCACATATCTGGAACTAACTCCCAGAAAACTCCAGGTCCGCTGCAACTCTGTTCTTTTAAATCAAGGCTGAAGACTTTCCTTTATTATGCTGCCTTTTTTTTAAAGTAATTGGTATTTTCCTACAATGAACTTTTTCTTGTGTCTTATTCTATTCAAGCTTTTTTGTATTCTCTTTAACAAATGTTTTCATTTTTTTAAATGCTTTAATGTTTTATGTGAAGCACCTTGAATTGCCTTGTTGCTGAAATGTGCTATAGAAAAAAAAGCTGTCTTGCCTTTCGTTGCTACTGGACGGTAGTCCTTCAGGCAGGCTGGTATTGTTTTCTTGGGCACAGGAACTGTGGTGGACTTCTTGAAGCATGTAGGTATGACAGACCGAGCCAGTGACAGGTTGAATATCATTGATACTAGTTGGTCAGCGCACAGTTTGAGGACATGCCATATGAAAACGTCAGGTCCTGCTGCTTTCTTGTTGTTCACATGCTTGAAAGCCCTCCTGACATCATGCTCAGAAAGGGAGATGGGTGTGAGAGGTGCACCCATCCATTAACCTCTGCTACTTCTGCTTCTTGGTTTCCAATGGCCTCAAAGCGAGCATAAAAGTTCTTTAGCTCATTTGCTATAGACACATCTGCAATTGACAAGCAGGAGGGGGAGTGCTTGTATTCTGTTATAGTTCTCAGACCTTGCCACATGCTTTTA
Organism: Sander lucioperca; assembly: GCF_008315115.2. NCBI lineage: Eukaryota > Metazoa > Chordata > Actinopteri > Perciformes > Percidae > Sander > Sander lucioperca. The sequence continues at coordinate 28,934,272 of NC_050183.1, forward strand.
GGGTTGCCCTCCTAGAATTGTAGTTTCACTTTCTTCCTGTAGTCCATTTTTGCCTCCTTCACTGCTTTTCTCCCATTGTGGGCTGTTGCTTTATATTTGCCCATGTTTCCAGACTGCAGTCCTAATTTGTAGCGTATTTGTATATTAATGGCCACCCCGGATGAGTTTTAGTAATCCATGGTTTCTAGTTTTGGAAGGATTAAACTATAGTTTTAGGTACATTTGCTTCCGTTGTTTTACAAATTAAATCAGAGTGTTTATTCCCCTTGTGGTACAGGCAATATGTTGATGGAAGTCAGGCATAATCTTCTTAAGGTTATATTTACAGAACATTTGCTGAGTACATTCAAGCTCCCAATATAGACTTACAGTACATATTGTTGGGTTGTTTTCTGGATAATGGCTGCTAGGCTGAAGGTTCTTGTGTTGCTAAGGAAACTGTTCTTTATTATTTCATTAATAGAGCTACTTAACTTTTAATAATACAAAAGCCACACTTTCAACGCTAAAACAGAGAAAAGCAAGGAACGTCAGTATGGCTCCCTCTGAGCAGATTTCTGTAAATCCAAAATGTATCCAAAACTAATTAATTTCTATCATCCAGACATGTTTGAATGTGTGATGTCACTGCTCAGACTCTGTTCCTCTCATTCTACCCACATAGTCCTCCGTCACCACTCTTTGCGTCTGTGTCGTTGTGTCTCTGGAGCGATTTGGCCTGTAACCTCTCCTGGCGCTGAGCTCTAATTACTGACATTTCTCCTGAGAGGTGCTACTGCATTGTGGGTGTTTCAGCACCTTTCATTCCATCAGTGGGAGCACTTGGAAAGGTCACACTCCACATAATACACTGTCTAATGAATCAGTGAGCCAATCTTAGCCTGATGTGTTTGAATGTGTAAATCTGTGTTTGTTTGTGTGTGTGTGTGTGTGTGTGTGTGTGTGTGTGTGTGTGTGTGTGTGTGTGTGTGTGTGTGTGTGTGTGTGTGTGTGTGTGTGTGTGTGTGTGTGACATGCACATGTTCAGTGTGTGTGTCTTTTGGGGGCTTCAGAATTTATTAGCACTGAAAAAAATGAAAAATGAAAGTTTGATTTCAGTTCACTTCTCTCCAAATACTGCAAACAGCACTAAAAACACACACCAAAACATTTGTTTCCCAATTACCTGAATGCATTTTGCTACGTGGGAGCTGGTGCCTTCCCCCACCCCTCTTTCTCTACAGCCATCTCTGATGATCTGTTTTTATCTCAAGTGGGATATATAAATGATCCCACTCAGATTCATGTTCATGCTGAACCTTGGCCTGAACCTTTGGTAGACCTCACCAGGATGAGAACAAAACCACGAGACAGCCAGGAGTGCAAACAGAGGTGGAAATTTGACTTCTAATTTTAAAGTATAGTTTTCAAAGTAGAGTATTCATGTTTTAAAACTTTTAGAAACATATCAACTCTGTATTCCCTGATGACACCGTGCCAATAGGACTTTAAAGTCATAGATAAGTACTGAACAGCTTGAAACAAGTGATGTTTTCTCTTCACAGCCCTGTTGATCTGCAGGTTTGGCAGATAAATACTTAAATTGCTTTTATGCAAACATCTAAAACAACATAACACACTCCCATATTGACAGCTGGAACGGAAACTAGATTGCTATCGAAACTAGGAGTCTAGATTTTAATATCAGGAGCACTCGCCTAAAGAGATCACCATCCTAAATTGTTGTTTAGCGTCACTTAAAAATGTTCAATGAACAAGCCTTTTTAATGATCTACTTCAAAGTGATATTATATTAGATATTGCACATGTGAAATTCCAGATACCAAGTTGGCTTTGGACTATTTCATCAAGACCTTCCTCTCATTCATAAACAAACATGCTCCCTTTAAAAAGCACAAAGTAAAAAATAATTCAGATCAAACCTCTGGTTTACCACTGACTTATCTGATTTGAAAGTCTGGTCCTTTGCTAGAAGCTCTGGAGGTAGTTGGACTGTTTTTAGACAACTCAGAAATAGATGCACATCTATGCTAAGGAAAGCCAAATCTGACTACTTTATGAACTTAGTCTCTAGCTCCTATTCAAACCCTGCACATTTTTGGAAGGCTGTAAATTCTAATAAAAATAACAACTTCTCCTCAATTCCTACCCAGATCAAGGTCAATGACTGTCTACTGTCTGATCATAAAGAGATTAGTTTAGCCTTCAATAAACATTTTAAAGCTGCATGTCACCGTTCTGAGAATGGGGAACTAGATCCACCTCCAACTAATGACAATGTATTCACTGCTCCTCACAGGCATACATTTACCCTTGATTCTGTCTGTGCAAGTGTTGTTACAGATGCTCTCCTTAATCTCCTAATCAATTTCAGGAAATGTACTGGAGAGGACAATTTGGACCCCTTTTTCCATAAACTCTCAGCCCACATAATCTCAGAACAAATAACTAATATTTTCAATTTTTCAATTTCCTCAGGTATAGCTCCCAGTATTTGGAAAATGGTGCATGTTGTACCCCTACACAAGGGAGGGGATAAAAACAATCTCAACCACTATAGATCAATATCCAAACTGCCATGTCTGTCGAAGGTCCTGGAATCTCTGAATAATGACCAATTGAAGGTGTTTCTTTCTAGAGCTTCCATTTTGAGCCCATTTCGGTCTGGCTTTAGGGCAGGACACAGTACTACAACTGCTGTTACTTTGGTTATTAAGGACATTGTGTCAGCCTTAGATGGAAAAAAGCACTGTGCTGCACTATTTGTTGATCTCTCCAAAGCTTTTGACACTGTAGATCATTGCCTGCTCTGCAGAGGTTGCATAACATTGCTTTTGATATTAATGTGTGTAATTACACAATACAATAACATAACAAAAGATGTTCCGCAGGGCTCAATTTTAGGTCCAGTTCTTTTCACCATCTATATCAATAATATTATCTCATTTTGGTAAACTGTCATGCCCATCTGTATGCGGATGACACAGTCCTGTATCATGTTGCAGATTCTGTTCATCTAGCAATTAAAAACTTCCAGCGTTCCTTTAAGAGCCTCTTGCAGAATATTAAAGACCTAAGACTTGTACTAAACGCTGATAAAAAAAAAAAGTGTTTGCTTTCTTTCAGAGCCAGAGCAATAGATTATTCCAACCTTAATATTTCTACTATGAATGGACCTCTGATTGGGAGAGTTTCAGAATATAAGTCAAGTCATTTTATTTGTATAGCACATTTAAACGAACAACAGTTCACCCAAAGTGCTTTACAGGTAGAGCAGGGAAGGCAGAAACAGTATGCCTTAAAGATACATAATCAAGTGTGCAAAGTTCCATGAATATAGTTAGGCAAAGGTAAAGTCAAATAATGTAACATAGAACAACAATGGAACAAAATTTGCAAATACAAAAAGATAAGAAAAAGTTGAGTTCAGTTCATAGCTCTGAATCTGAAAATATATATATATATATATATATATATATATATATATACATATATATATATATCTTGGCATCTGGATTGACAAAAAGCTCTCCTTCAAATTTCACATTGATAATCTTGTGTGCAGACTCAGGCAAAAAAATGACTATTTCTACAGAAGCAAAAGCATCTTTCCCATGTTTTGAAGGAAAAGGGTTGTTGAGGCAGTTTTAATGTATGCCTTGGAATATGGGGATGTAATTTATAGACATGCATCATCTTCAACTCTTAAATCTCTGGACTCAGTCTATCACTCTGCCTTGAGATTTATAACCGGCCATGTCTATGGTACACATAATTGTATTTTATATGAAAGTATTGAGTGATCTTCTCTCCAAGAAAGACGTGATACTCACTGGTATCTCTTTATCTACTGTATAAGGCTCTTATTGGAAAACTACCATACTACCTTACAAAACTTCTTTGTTACTCAAAGGGACATTATCAGATTTACTCTCTGCTGACACTTTCTTAAAATCAACTCAATTGTGTCTTTTGGACAATTTAGAAACCAGGTTCTAAACCTGCAAACTTCTACTTGTAACTGCTTAACATAATTGTATTTTCTTTTGCATCCCTATTATCCTAATGTATTTATCAAATAATTTTTCAATTCTGTATGTCTTATTGTCTTTCTACATTTTGAAGACAGAATTGTTTGTTTCTCAGATGTTTCTAAATTAATATCAAGAAGCAAAGGGTTTTCAAAATGGTTATTCGTAAATCATTTCACTTCTTTTTGCTTACTCTTTTGTTGAATAGTCCCCAGGGCTCCCATATCCCAAATCCGGGGCCTGTTGGGTGCTATTACCAAATCAGGCAGTTTGGTTTAATGCAAAACTCCGGCAACTGAAACAAAGGATGCTTTTTATAGGTCAACACCAGGGATCAAATGAATACGTTTGTGTAGGCAAACAATGTATGATAATAATGTTGGTAGTATGTGTAAATGAACTGTTAAACTTTCCTCCATCAGTGCCCAGACCTCCCTACTCACACTCAGCCCAGACCTCCCTACTCCATACTCACCCAGCACAAAAACATGTTCCCGTTGGCTCCAGGGCTGTTGCTCAAACTAAAGACTCTACTTTAGCATTCTTGATATGTCCGCCTTCACAAAATCAAAACAGTCTGCCTTGTTTACTTGCTTACGCTGAATCAAAGAGGTCATGTCGAGATAATGGCAAAGGGCAATGTTCCTGTAGATATGGAAGGAAACTATTTTAATACTGCACTGCTGGAATTGGATATTTGGTGTTATTGTATGAGCCAGAATACAGTGCAGAGGAGTTAGAGCGTTTGGAGGAGGAAGAGGCCAGGAGGTGACCACTTCCAACCAGTGAGGGCCAGAGTGAGCCAGAGCCGCGCCATGCCGTGGACAACATGTGGTTCCGCTGCAGTCAATGTGCACCAATGGAGACAGAAGTGGAGTCAAATCTCACAGAGGCCAGTCTCTTTTAGATGAAGTTGCAGAAATTAACCCAGATTTTCCACCGGGAGCGTCTGTGCTGCGTCTCGGCTGTGTTCCGGTTTTGTTCCGTCCTCTGCTGTGCGCCATACCACACTGGGATTGTCTCCAAAGCAGAGTGTCTTGCTGCCCTACTTGCAGATTATTTTGTACCTATAAGAACTTTACAGAAAAATCCTGTGTTTATTAAGCTGGTATCTACCTTCCACTCCAAGCACTCCTGTAATTAAAATCCATGCCTTCTCTTTTCTGGTGTTGAAAAAGAGGAATCAAAAAAATACTTTATTACAGTTTTCATTCTAAAATCCAAATATATCTAATGATAAAAGGAAGAGCAATTATAAGAGATTTATATATACTTCAATATAGAAATAGATGTTGTCCGGAGAAATAAAATATAATATAATAATCTAATATAAATTTGGGTGTAAATTTAAAGTAAATTTTAGAGTTGAGGATTTAGAGGATGGTGCCAATGTGGCAAAGGGGAGCCCATGGACTGTGACACTTGTGAGGTGTGTGTCTGTGATGCAGAGGATGGTGGCTGGTCCATTCTGGGATGGAAAAAAAACATGCTCTGGTTAATTGGCATTTCTTTAAACCAATCACAATTGTCTTGGGCGATGCTAAGCGGCGGACGGAGCAACGGTGCCTCTGCAAAATAGCCTCGGGAAGGAACTTGTTTTGGTGGAACGTGTACGTTCAAAAGTGGTTTTAGTCGTGCAACAGAAAACTCTGATTGGACAGATAGTCTAGCTAGCTGTCTGGATTTACCCTGCAGAGATCTGAGGAGCAGTTAACCATAGTAAATCCACCGGAGTTTAGAACGCCAACACACATAAAGAGGAAGGTAACGGACATCCGACGGAATTTCCGGCGGCACCAGAGCAATCCTGGAAATGAAAAGTCGTTGATATAGACTACCTTGACAGTGACGTCTCAATCATCATCGAAGTAATCTTCATTCTTTCTCCACCTTGGAAAGAACTACTCTAGGTTCACTTGCTAGAGCTTTCAATAGTGTCTCATGTACTTTATCAGCAGATGGAACAGAAATGGAGATGGCTCAATTGTATACAAACACCCAGATTCAGCCACCACCAAGGTTGATACATGGTCATGTTATAGAAACTGAGCAAACTCTATTCGCTAATGAAGACTGTGAGATGCTCTGAAGAAAAACTACGATTTTAAATTTTTTTGTCAGACTTTACAAAGTGCTTTACGATCAAGGTTCAACATAAAACAAAACTTAAATTTAAAAAGTATTAAAATTGTGCACACAAAAGTTACTGTGGGTAGTCAACAGACTGCACCTTGAACACAGAAATAGGCCCATGCAAAACGTTTTACAGGTTGTTCTGTGGATTATCCAGAGACAGAGACAGTGACAGTTTCTGAAAAGGCACGTTGCTTGATTATTTTTAATATCCAACAAGATTATATGCCACAAATCTGACTTTCCACTGTAGATGTATTTCATTATGTTGCCTGTATGTGTACATTATAAGATTTCTTGATTTCTTGTTTGGTATTCAAAAACTGTTGTATGAGTTTTCCATCCTGGTAGCACATGTGAACCCCATTTACCTCTCCTCAGATTATTCTTTCTCCTGCAGATGAGGCTTGTCTGTTAAGTGTATGCTAATGATCTGTGAGTTTTGCAGTGATTTTGAAGAGCACACCTCACTTAAATTGCACGAGGGAAATTAATTGAGTTACATGGTAATTACACTCAGAAAGACATGCAAGGAAGACTGTCCTCACAAGTGATTAACTCTTGTAAAAATGCCACATTTGGTTTAGGTGTGCTTGTGGTGTTTATTGTGGTGTTTAGGAGGAGGTTCATGGGTTTCTCAGAATCCATTGCTCCCATGGGATTCTGGGTAAGAGTGTGCTGCTTATTACTGAGGCAGAGGTGGCAGTTACTGTAAGAATTGTCTCTTCCTGTTGCTGTTTGCCTCTGCCGCCCTCACCGCCACTCTGTTGCTGTGGGAAGAGAAAAGTAATGGTGAGAGGGAGACGGCTGTCTTCGTTTCTCAGGACTTGTGGTTATGGGAGTTCTTCAAATCCCAGAAGAAAAGATACACAGATGCAGGCTCCCTTCTTTCTCCAGATTCCACCGAGCTGTCGTCAATGTTTTTATACTAATACACTGGGTAATGTATGTCATCATATCTGTATCACACACACACACACACACACACACACACACACAGTGTGAGGAACAGGCAAAATTCAAACAGTTCCTCTAACCCCTGACTTGAGTTTTGTTTATTTACACAGGTTAAAAATCACACATAGTCTGGATCAACGGAAGTAGATTTCCAGGATAAAGCCTAACATCCGGCACCTGATGTCAGGATTTATCCCTCTCCTTCTGCTCTCTCTGTATGTTTGCCATTCTCAAAATCCCTTCGCTACGGGAAATAACAACAAGCTTCGAGCTAGTAAGCTACACGTTCAAAATGTCAAGTTTTGAAGAAAATTTGGATGGTGTGACAAGGCAGGCCTGCTTGGTTCTTTCAGGGAATGATTGTAAAGATTTACAAAGAATATGATTACGGCATTTACTCTCTAAGTGGGACATTTTGGAAGCGATTGGTGGGATTGCTGTGGACGAAGTACACACGGAGATACACTGGGAAGAGCTAATGAGGTTTAAAGGGGTGGTTCAGAATTTTGGACATACGACCTCATTTCCAAGTTAGCCAGTGTGTTATTTATCAGTGGAGTTTTCAACACGTTTCATCCAGTCCTTCTAGTTGCAGAGTTCGCTGGTGCTAGGCTATTGCAAGTCAACGGTTTATGCTAGCCTGCCACTAAAAACAGTCTTACCCATTCCACAGTACACCCGAGGCAAATAAATTATAACGCCAGACTATCGATGTAAATGTCTGTGTTGATAGAATAATGTTAGAAATAAAACTACCCTTGCATCGCATTGCAATAGTTATACTTTGTTCCCTGTAGTTGGTAGTAGGCATAGGCTACGGCAGCGGCGGACTGATATTATCTAGGCTAGTGTAGCCTACCAAAAGTTATTACCTGTTCATCAGTAGCTGTTGGTGCATCTGGAAAGACGGATGGAACCGCATTCGTTGTCAGTGACTTGTGGTCCTTTAGATTGTGGGGTTTTTCAAAGTTGTCTGGTCTAAAATGATCACTACACATTCGCCACTTGAGTAGAGTCTCCGCCGGTGTCTTGATGTCCAAGCCAGCAGCAACAAGCCACAGTTGGTTCCTTTCTGGATCTCGCATTGGAAATTTGTGGAGACTTTGTGGTGCCCATCTGTAGCGTTTATTTTTACAATTTGTAAACGCACACTGAATCACCATGTTGCCTAGTCCTTAGTTTCCAATCCAATGCTTCAATACCACTGTACTAGGCTACTACTAGGTGTCCCGACTGGAGTGCGCTTCTCTGTTTCCTTTTCAGCGCAGTACTAACCGGAGCAAAGTAAAATTCCGCCGCTGCTGAGAAACTAGTCCCTCAAAATGGATAGTTTTATTTCTAACATTATTCTATCAACACAGACATTTACATCGATAGTCTGGCGTTATAATTTATTTGCCTCGGGTGTACTGTGGAGTGGGTAAGGCTAGCATAAACCGTTGACTTGCACTAGCCTAGCACCAGCGAACTCTGCAACTAGAAGGACTGGATGAAACGTGTTGAAAACAGTCTCCACTGATAAATAACACACTGGCTAACTTGGAAATGAGGTCCTATGTTCAAAATTCTGAACCACCCCTTTAACCATGTATCCAGCTAATTTAAATAGCTCACGTTACTGTATTGAGTCAACAGTTGACTTCATTTAATATTGTATGTGGCATTTTCTGTTGCTGAGTGGAAAGGTTTCACCAAAACAAGTTCCTTCCTGAGACTATTTTGCAGAGCCACCATCGCTGTGTACGGAGCTTAGCACCGTCCAAGACGATTGTAATTGGTTTAAAGAAATGCAAACAACCCAGCCGCGCTGTGGAGATAGGTCTGGCAATGCAAGACTATATCAACATGTTCTCCAGCAGCAGCCAGCAGCTGATTTCAGAGAAAAAGCTCTGCCACTGCACTCTCCCTGCTCAGCAACAAACAGCAAACAGGCACAGTTAGAGGCTAGCTGGTGAACATAGTGGATTATTTAGCAGCTAAACCATAAAAACAAATACAGAGCTAAAAATAGAGTGAATATTGGATTTCAGGAGAACACAAACACCACTCCAACTGATTGCTAATGTTGCTCCTTAACTATTTGATGTGAACTTGTTCACCATATCAACCTAAATGTTATAGCAGGTTGTGGTTCCTTTTCTGCTGCCCCAAAGTGGCAAAATAATGAATTATTGCAGGTTTAAGTGATTGGCTGATTGATTAGTGACCTCTGCAGTAACACTGAAGACTCACTGATGACATTGAAGTTTGCCACAATTGTTCCAGTGATTCCCAACCAGGGGTACGTGTATCGCAGGGGGTACTCCTGTAGTTACCAGGGGGTATGTGGGAAGATTGTATCCAATCCTGTAATTTGAAAATTTTGAAAAGTTATGATTTGATAAATAGAATATATCCACATATTAACTTAAGCCAACTGTGAACACTATGTGTTACAGTTATGTAAGAGAAAACTAGTTAGCAAGTGAGCACAGAAGTTTAAACAGGTAGCTAAAAGTAATGTTAGTGGATAAAAGGTCAAATATTTAGCTTCATTCTAAGTAGTAGTAGCCTAGTAGGCATGTAGTAGTACGATTGCTAACCAAACCAACCTTAATATTGATAGTTCAATTGTATGAAAAAAATAACAAAATCCCCTTTTATATGTAATGAATAGTGTTTTACATTTGGAACACATTGGGCATCGATAAACAGGTACGTGAGTTCATCTGACAGGTCTGTGGGGGTGCTTCAGACCAGAAAGGTTGGGAACCACTGTTCTATGGAACACAAACAAAATCCTTCTTAAGGGATTGTGGGACTGACCAGCGACACAGACAAAAGAGAGGGGTGGATGCTCCGTAGCTACTAGTAAAGTCCCTGAGCTCTGGGAACACAAGCTACTCTTTTATTTGGTTGTTTTTACAAACAAAAACATCTATCTCTGTACTGAACCAAGCTGTTCTTATGAACCATTTTTACAAATAGCTACGAAAAGTCCTGTACTGTAACTTGTATGTGATCGACGTTTTTATATCTGTATGCAGCACATTGACAGCTGCTGTATAAGAACGTGAAGATCCGCATAAGGAGGAGGTTGGAGTGGATAGTTGGGTCCTAAAACGCAGGGCTTTTAAAGCGGAGAAGCGAAGTTCATGTCCCAGAAGAAGGGGAAATACAAGACTTTCACCCAGGAAACAGGTCTTCGTCTCCCAGGAGTACTCCTTAAAGACTGGTGTTAACTTAACTGTCGTCACCGCAGGACAGTCACCTTTTGTCGGCTAAACTTAACAGCAACGGCAGCTGATACGACTGTAACCACACGGTGCTCTGTACCCGTCTCACAGCATCTTTTCGCGACTAAATTCAACTGTAAAGATCGCTTCACTTAACTATCATGTGACCGGCCGGCGGTTGCCGTAATTTTGTAGGATGCGTTGACTGTACACACACATAAAATGATACCAATCTTGTGAACTGACTCACGGAAACAGCCTACAGGAATATTTCCAAACATTTTAGTCATCTTTAGTTATCATCATCAATCAGAGTGATAGTGAAACCTCCCCAGAGACTTCAGCAATGCTCCCCCATCACTCTGATTAATGATGATCACAGAACCCCACTGGGGTTCAGAGGGGGATATTTTTTCTAGTAAAAATAGGTACCCAACACAGTAAATTAAATGTGTTGTCTCAATTGGTGTAGATTACTGCAGATACACTTTGTCTTTCAGCTTGGTAAGCAATTTGTTGCATTTAAATCTTGCCAGGTTCATGTAAATCTACCCAGTGTTGGATTTTAACTTAACTCTGCTCGTTTGATAGACAGTCAACTTATAACCAGGTCTTTCTGTCATCTCACTCATGCTCTTCCCTTGCTCTCTCCAGCTCCGACCGCGTCACCCCATCGCATGTTTTCCCGGGGGAAGCATCCATATTTGTTTATCTTTAAATAACCTGTTTATTCCCCCCAGAATTCTCTTGTTCTTCTCAGAGGATGCTGGGAGGGTGTCAGCGTGCAGGGTGCGACCCACGGTCTCTTTCATCTCTGCCTTTCATTTATTATTCAGTCTCAACAGCAAGTCTGCAGCGAGAAGCTTCACCTCATCCTTATCAGGTCTGCTTCCAATAATTATAGTCCCCGTTATTACTGCCTGTGCACGCGCGCGCACACACACACACACACACACACACACACACACACACACACACACACACACACACACACACACACACACACACACATACATACATACACACACACACACACACACACACACACACACACACACAAAAGGGACAAATAAGTGGTGTATTGACTGTTGGTTTGCAGATATTGTTCTTCTATTAAAAATAAGATGTGGTTCAGTCTGTTATGATGGATATGTAACTTTGTATGATTACATACTTGTCACGGGGTGTGCATGAGTAAGTGGGAAAAGGACCCAAATGCAGACAACCAGGTAGACATAAATGATGATGATGATGATGATGATGATGATGATGATGATGATACAAAGACAAAGGCAGCACATCCGAACAGAAGTAGCCAATAATCCAGAGGTTAACAGAAAAAGGCAGGCACAGGTTTAGGAGCATTTTGATTGCAGCTCAGGGTTTTTCTGTCCAAAGCCAACTTAGGAAGTGGTGTGTCCTTTGTTGTAGCTTTTGACCCATACTTTCCAGTTGTGGGACTGTTCCATTTAACCATACATTAACCATACTAATGTGACATAACTACAGTCTTTCAACATCATCAAGTTAACTGTCATGCACATATATTTTCAGAAATTAATACTTTTTTAACTTTGGCAATGAAAAATTAAATAACTCAAAATGTTCTGAAAGGGTTAGGGTTAGGAGTCTAAGAATAAGTTAGGGTCTCTGCAGAATTAACATTTTAACGCTCGTGTTATTGGGTTGAATAGAGGTCACTTGTGTGTGATCAAGGTGGGCTAAGTTGTTTTAGGTTAAATACGCCCGGGCTAATGAGGCTAAACCGAACTTTTTGAACCCCATAAAGATTATGAAAGAGTGGAGCAGAGCAGAGGAATAAAGGAGAGTTAACGAGTCTAGAATAATCCAATATGATTCAGTTGAAATCAGGATATCAGAAGCAGCGCTGAGATACAGCTTGTTTGTCAGTTAATAACCTGAGTGTAACTGAGGTCAGAGCTGGCATTTAAAAAGCCAAACCAGAGAACAAGCGTCCTCATTCTTCCTCTCAGCGCGGCTTTTAAATTTGATTAATAAACCATTGGTGATCAAAGGAAATGTGCCTGTGTGTGTGTGTGTGTGTGTGTGTGTGTGTGCGTGTGCGTGTGTGAGTGAAAGAGGCAGAGAGAGGCAGTGCACCTATTACCAACAGTGCAGGAACCTCGAAGAAATAGCATCACAGACAATTTACTCTCAGTTGGAGCTGCTGACGCAGCCTGCAGCATATGATTTAGCTGATTGCGAGTCACTGAGCTACCTTTCCCTACATCGGCCTTTTGTTGTCAAGGAACTGTAGCGTACCTGTGTACCTGCCCCCCGGCACCGTAGCGGCCATCGATTTTCCTCTTTTCCCAGCCGCCAGCTCTTTCTCTCAAATCAATGCTACCGAATTGCTTTTTTACCACCAAAATGTCAAATGGTAGCAACGGAGCGGGAAGGGCAGAGAACGTTTCAGAGAATCTTTCCAGGTTCGCCAGTGCCAGATGATGCTTTTTGAGGAGAACTTGGGAGGTGTCGGACGCTGACAGGAGAGACGGCAGCACAGTTGCAACCAAACAGCCAGCTGTCACGTCCTCTCAGACTGTACTATAGCGGGATGCCATCTGCCTTGTTAGCAAGATGACTAAAATGCATGCCCCTTGTTAACCTGCCATCCCCTAGTAGCAGAGAGAGTGCAGGGGCAGAATATGTTAGTCTAGTCTGCCTGACTCATTGATCCTGTTTGTACATGGTAGAATCTATGGCCCCGACCGTGGCTCTGAAATATCAGTAGCCTAACTGTGTATTGATAAATCCATGGAGCTGTCCATGGTGCTTAAGTAACAGACAAATTTGTAATTGGGAGTTTTTTCTTGTTTCGTCTTTGATCTAAAATATTATCTAAACTATATAGCTAGTTATACAGAACCAAAAGAGTCATTCATGGGACGGTTTCGCTATTTGCAGATGAAGGCATTAAACTGGGTCCATCCCCCCTGTTACCCCCAACTGCATAATCACAGTCATGTTCTGTACATTTACGCAACATGATTGTCACTAACATACACCACTACTGTACAGCTATGAAGTGATGTGAGAACTCATAGCCCCACTCAGTCCTTCTCTGTATACTATATTCAGCAATTGAATGCAATTTTACAGACCATTTGTTCTACAAATTACTTTCATGCTACTATTTACCATTTTGCATAATGCATTATCCTGGGATTTATCGATAGTGTGGTGTCCAGGCAGTGCTGTGTGTAGTAATAGTGTGGACCAGGGTTCATGTCCATTTTGAGTTTTGAGGTGTCCTGTCAACAGTTTTGCAGACATCTCTCTGTGGGGGTGTAAAGAGATGGTGGGAAAGGCTTTTTGGACCACAGAGGATTTTTTTTATTGCAATTGCAGTTTTTTTGGTTGGCAACTGAGACAAATTGGCATCTAGGCTGACTCGCTGCACTATATCAGCTCTTACTAAATCTGTGGTCCTCAGTTTAACAATGTAAAGAAAGAAGTACCATCATTTTAAAACTTCGAAGGAAAAACACACACAAAACCATCATATCGTGTCAACACCAGTCGTGGAGCGGCAAAAAGGAGAGGCTTTGTAGCGCACATACACAAAACAAAATAATTTTCCATTCAGATTGAGCCAACTATAAATTCCCCACAAACACCCACGCATGCCTACAGACATACACATGCTGTATGGTGTGTTAGATAATGCAGCCTTACAATCAGGAACAAATATGTTCCGCCTCACATCTTCGCTCAGTCTTCATCAACTGAGCAAACACAAAGACAGAAACAGCACAAGCACATCATTAGAATCAGAATCACATTTACAAATACTATCAATGGAAGCCAGGATGCATGCAAGACAGCGAAGACACACGCACACTCTGCTGTTGATGTGTTAATGGAGGTCACCAAACACATCGATCTGCTTCTATCCTACACTTCAAAGACTCTTGAGTTGTTGTTGTGTGTGACAGAGAAGAAGAGTGTATTTGTGTGCTTTGTTCCATACATGCTTGGTGTGAATGTGTGTTATGATATGTTTTTCAGTGAAACAGAAAGACACATGCTAATAAGAAAATTGAGAAAACAGCTTGATCAATATTTCAACAAGAGTAAAAGTCTGAAGCCATGCTAGCAGCCCCTAGAGGCTGCAGCCATCATTATGCCCACAGTTACACAAGGGTCAGATGGTTGTATATTGTGTGTGTGTGTGTGTGTGTGTGTGTGTGTGTGTGTGTGTGTGTGTGTGTGTGTGTGTGTGTGTGTGTGTGTGTGTGTGTGTGTGTGGTAGCAGAATTATCACTGAACAGCACAGTGATGATTTTTGTTTATATGATATACCAGAAGTGGAGCTGAAAATGTTAAGTTTGAAACTAGAACGCCAGTACAGAAAAGGTTGCGCAGTTATAAAAAAATAAATAAAAAGAAGAAAAAAGTTAATTCTCTGGGGAGCATGCATGTGCTCAGTTAACGTCTTGCCAATCAGCCTGTAATATTGTGAGATATCTTTTATCTATCCCTGACAATTTATCCTGAAGGTGTGGCGCTAGTGGAAAGCTAAAAGAAAGGGTTTATCCTCTGGGCAGAATGAGTACAGTCAGTATATATTTATTCTAGGGCTGTCAAACGATTACATTTTCTTAATCGAGATTAATCGTTGAATTTCTATAATTAATTTAAGTTTTTAAGTATATATTAACAACGAAAAGCAATTCTTACCAGTGTATCTTGATTGGGAATCAAATGAATGCAAAGAAAATTACTTTATGAACTTGATTTTAAGATTTGTATTTCTTTATTATATATTTAATCTAGTCACACATTTGAATCTAGAGTTAATATTAGGGTTGGGTATTGTTTGGTTTGGATACCGGTGCTAAATCGGTACTTTTAAAACGGTACCGGTGCCTTAACGGTGCCTGAACCGATACTTTTTAAGAAAGTTAAAAAAAAGAAGGGTACTAAACAGTTGGCGACATTAAAGAAGGCTTGTTTATTGCTAAGGCCATATCGTCAAAATGAAATGTTTAATAATAATGTAATCACTATAACAATAACTTATTTCACCAGTAAATAGCTGTTGAATGACAAAAACAACCACCAGATGGGAAAAGGGCATTTAACAACAACTTTGAATGCACCACGAGGCTGTAAATTACCAGTTTCATTGAACGCACTGTCTGTGTTTTTCCGACAACAGCAGCTGCAGATTGTTGCATCCTGGTGTGGAATCCTCTACAGTGAAATACAGTCACACTTTACACCGTTTAGCATTAGCTGTCAGCATTGTAACCGTGTTTAATCCAGCTACTAGCTAGCGGTAGGCTAACGTTAGCTGCTGTCGAGTATAGTGTTAACTAGCGTCACGTGCAGCGGTGTTTGTGTTGCCTGTAACGTCTGTTTCAGAGCATCAGAGAGAAGAGCAGACATATCAGTGGCACCAGAATGAGGCACCGAAATCCGCGTTGCTATTCCTGCAGCAGCAGGATGTGTTACGAGGAAGTACGGCAAAATAGTATCCTGTTAGGCACGACGCAAAGCCGAGTGAAGTAAAAATAAATTAATAAATGGCGGCATGCGAGTAATACAATTAAAATAAATGAACACATTATGCTCGGCCCTTAATCGCATCGCAATTAACGCGTTAATGCTGACAGCCCTAATTTATTCATTTGCTCATTAGATTTTGGATGTGTCATGTCATATACAGTAAGTGGACGTTTTGGATGAAAGGTTAGGAAGTCACCAAAGTCCCTCGGTAGAGCAGAACAGTGCATTATGACTGCAGTGATTCTTAGACCAATTTCCATCAGATATTAACATGCAAACTGTGTCTGGAACAATTAATGTTAACACAGGTGCAGAACACACTGTAGTCCGAATGCCCTCTGGAGGTGGTTTGTAGTCGGTTCCATTTGGTAACAAACTCATTTAGGCTGCTTACCTGGTGTGACTACTAGGTTAGCATTAGGGCTAACCACCTTGTAATACAATGTGAACACTCCAAGTCAGAAAAGTTTTTTTTTGTTCCTGTGCCTCTCATTCAGCCAACACTTAGTGAATGCAGCCACAGCCTGAACACAACCAGATAGACTATCATCTCCCTGCTGCTACTCATGCCTCAGTTTACCTGCCAGGCCTCTCCCTCTTGGTCTAAGAAAGAGTTCAATAGAAAACTAAAACTGAGACCCAAAACTGGCCAGCATTGTCTTAAAACCCAAATTGATCTGTAAAATTTGGGACCCGAAACCTGGGGCTGTATTTTAAATGTATTTCTTCTATTGTAGCCAGTGCATTGGCTAATGCAACTCACTCACTCACTCACTCACTCACTTAGTGTCTTTCCCCCTGGTGTGTTGCATGACATAAATGGATGCAATGATTGGCACAGTCAAAAAGAGGAAGAGAAGATTTTCCTTAAAAAAATTACATTTGGAAATAACTGAACCTGGCGTACGCCTGAGATGCTTTGCCAGGACCTGTCAGGACTTGGTTGGGTACAAAGGCTCAAAGGGACTATTTCATAGCTGGGAGCGGTAACTTCCTGGATTCTCATCTGGTTGCCTAGCAACTGCTCAGAGCAAAGAAATAGTGACATACTCCCCCCGTAAAACAGCATATTGTCGTTTTTACACTTCTGTTTCAATATATGTGTTAATTAGAGGGCTTTACAGAATACAGGTAGCTGTGGCTCAGCCAGCAGAGTACTGTTCTTTAACTGAGGGCCGGGGGTTCGATCCCTGGCTAATCCCGTCCTCATATCGAAGTGTCCCTGGGTGAACCCCTAAAATACAGGGAGTTTGTGTGGAAATGGAGAAAAGTACCAGGTACCATAAGCAAGTCGAGTCAACGCCGAGTCGAGCTGTACCATGCAGTGGAAGTTCGGCAATTGACTCCTATCTCATAACTGTCCGTAAACCATGTCTCTTTTAGGGATTACTTTAGACTCCAACAGAGGGGGGTTATTTAAGAGTAGATGATGCAACACAAGTTATGACAGCTTCCTATGTTCTGAGTCTCCAGCTCTCAGTTTCCTCAAAGGTCAACACTGTATAGACAGCCTACAGCGCCTACACGTAATCCATGGTAAAACTGCTCTGCGCTGGTCGTTCCATTGTTTTCTTATGGGAGAGGGGTACCAGCTATTATCATCTGTGAAAATTTGCATGTCAAAGTTCACCAAAGTTGAACTTGACGTGAAAGTTGTGTTGCCCCTGCAGCTTACACCGATTCATTGAAATCTACATAATTCATTTTATTTCACCCCAAAATTACGCAGAGAACGAGATGGATAGAAAGACTGACCAACATCAAAGATCATACATCCTCAGAGCAGAGCTATTATTTTGGGACCAGCTGCCCTCAGAGAGCTTATAACCGGAACCATCTTTTATGACATGTTCTACTTTACTTTAATCTCAAAGTGTACAATCGTGATGTTGATCATCTCTCTTTTTTCCTGTCTCACAGCCTTTCAGTCTATCCTGCTGATGTGTGTGTAAATTAATTATATATGACTTGATAGATTAAGCAGTATTCACCTTTAAGGAAATAGTATAGGTAAAGCTATCCCCCTTGCTGCTAACTTCTATGCAGTCTAATTAAAACATTGGAAATATCAGCCCAGTTTCCCTCCACAGAGATTTACCAGCAGGAATCAAAAGCTGTCAGCCAATCACACACATCCTGCTCAGACATTGGATCAATTCCATTATGCTAAAGTACTAATTACCACCGGCATGGAAATAATCAGCCAATTAACTCAACACAGTGTCAGAACCCCATGACGCCTTCAAGCTGAGATGGAAACCGTTCATAAGTCACCACGGAGCCGAGACGTTTACCTGCACACAGCAGATCACGTAATAAAGGCTGAGCAGCTGCTGCTGAAACCTCACAGAGCCCATGCCATGTTCACAGAGCTGAACTGGAGAACTGAATTGTGCAAATGTATGCTATAAATATCTAACAACCTGGTTGGATTAGAAAAGAAACGTGGGATAAAGTTTTACAGACAAAATGGTTGAGACATACACCTCTGAAGAGTGGTGTACAGATCCAGATCCTGGAACAAATGTCTGGGGGGGCGAGAAGAAATATGTGTCATCAGAACACCATGTCTCCTTGTCTGATTTATAAGAGAATAACATATCAGAAATGCCGTTTTTTTGCTCACTGCTAAAAAAGTCCCATTCCAGAAGCAACTTATCGAGACTGTGAATATCATAGGGGGTTGGCACAACTGTCCTAGTTAAAAGACTCTTTACACAACACGGTTTGTCTTTTAACTCCCAGTGTACCACAGTCCATTTACCACCTGTGAGTTCAGTCAGAGACAGTCAGATGTGACAAAAGGCTCTGCTCTTTGACTGAGCAGCCACCAGGATTCTGCTGAGAAAACCAACCCCCCGATGAACACACTATAGTACAGATTCAGATAAGAGTAAAAACTTTTAGACATGTATGAATGTCAACCAATGCTGGATTAGCAACTGGGCAAAGCGGGCAACTACCCTGGGACCACAGGCCCTCAGGAGCCTGAAAAGCTCTCTGTGTGGCTGTTATGTTGAGGTCATTTCATTGATTGCATCACTTTTTGATGCTCTCTGTCGGGAAGTACGTTTAATTGACATGGGGCACAACAACATTTTTGTAAGTTATACCACTAAAGCGCAATAAAAACTGAAATGGTAAGTGCCCTGTTATTGCATCCTGCATTTTCAGCATTTATAAGCTCAGTTTGACTTCTTTTTATTTAATTGGGCAAGTAAAAATGGTTTTGGGCAGGTTTCCACCAACAAATACTTACTTTCCATTAAATCAGCCCCTCCTCTCATTTAAGTATTATGATTGGGACTGACAGTGTACTGATAACCGATGACCAAATTAACCACATGTCACAGTCAGCTTATTACAACTAAGTTGAAACTTTTTTAATTTTGAAATAATTATTCTGTTCCGTGATGAAAGACTTGTAAAAGCCTACATCTGTTTATGAGTGAAGACTTTTAACATTGACAGTATCTCATTCCGTGGGTACTTGGCTCAAGTCCCTGTACGGACCAAGTACGTAGTGTGGACTGACAGCTGGAGAGGTGCCTGTTCGCTTCCTGGGCGCTGCGGGGTGTCCTAGAGCAAGGTACCGAACCTCCAACTGCTCGGGGAGGGGGGTCATGCTGTGAGATTTCCTTCAGGTGTGTCTCCCTCTCCCCTCCCAAACAAAAAAAAGAGTTGGATTTTACTTAATTATCCCTATTGGCTCCCTTACAGTCAATATAGCGGTAAAGATTAAAAAAAGGGATTCTTTCATCTCGTATCTCATATCAAAAAGCTTCATAAAGCATTATATTTATTTTCTGAGCCCACTAGATGGCGCTCTCTATTCAACAAAGGGTTGAAAGCACACTGAGTTGCCATTCCTTGAGACATTTCTTTGAACCAAGAGCGTCATCAAGTGGGGTCAACAAATACAGCTAATGGTTTATTGGTTCATGAAACTTCATTTGGACTTCACTAGAAATAACACCAACAGGTAATAAAAATAGCTGTTTTACAGTAAGTCTGTCCTTTTTATGCTCAGACTGAATATTATGTAAGAGATAATCACCTCAAGGCAGGGCAATAAACAGTTTGATATGCCCGGCTTGTGGACGGCTTACCTTCCACAAGCCGGGCATATCAAACTGTTGCCCTGCCTTGAGGTGATTATCCCGTTTATTCTACTTCTTGCTTGCCAACATAATAACACAATTCAAATACTTTAATAATTATGCTTTTTCTTATTCGTATTGCATGCTTATTAAATGTATACTCTGTTTGAGTTCCGCTCCCTCAAAAAGTAGTCCCCTTTAGAACTACGGTGAATAAAGTTAGCTCAGCTGTAGCTAATTAGTGACAACTGACCCGGACTGTGGTTGCTATAGAAACTAATTAGCTACAGCTGAGCTAACTTTATTCACCGTAGTTCTATCCTTCTGGTGGCTCTTCCACTCGATGAAAACCTTGATAACAAAGGCAGTTGCCTTTTTCGTGTTTGATTCAAGGGCCCCGTCTTCAATTGTAGGCAGCTCCTCATCTGTCAGATCTCGGAAACGGGGACCCTGGGCCTTGTCTTTTTCTTTTGTCATTCCGTCGTCCTCGTCGCTCTGTAACCAGTCCTCAAATGTCTTTCCTCCTCCAAATACATTAAAATTGACAATGAATTCGTCCATTTTTAAAACACTGTAATGTTTAGAACTACGGCGAATAACGTTAGCTCAACTGTAGCTAACGTTAATTAGTTTCTATAGCAACCACACAAGGCTGCATCTGATCACTAACGTTAGTTTAATAACGTAGTTGCTACATTGTATCTCGCTTGCGAAACTATGTATTGCCTGACCCTCCGATAGATTTCCGACACATTTTAGAAACTTTTTTAAACAAGGTTTATTTTTACAATGGACCTGAAATACACTCAAAATACAGGCGGCGTATTGATCTACTATTTGATGACGCTGTGCTCAGTCAGCGGGCAACCTGCCGGGTTAATGCCCTCCTCCCAGCCAATCAGAATCAAGCATTCTTAAACAAAGTAGAATAAAGGACTAATAAGGACTAATGCACCTGTGTAGGAAAAAAAATGTTGGATATGGCATTCTCCTGAGCCAAGTTGCACTTGGATTGGAAAAGCAGAAAACAGCCTTTGAGCTTCTGAAGAGCAAGTAGACAAAGTTGCAGTTGAGTGTTTTTTATGTTTCATGCAGGATTTAGATAAAACACACGTCTAGTCATTTATGTTTTATGAATAAACATGACTAACGTTAGAGCGTTTGTTTCTACAGGTTTCCCTAATTTAGACATTGAATTAATGCACACAACAGCCCTGCCCATCCTATTATCCCACCTGATCAGCTGACCAGTCATTAATCAGATCCCGACTGAAGGGTTGTTTCCATCCAGTAAAAAAAAAAAACTTCTGCGTAGGATACACCTAGTGATGGTTAAATGAAGCCTCATGAAGCTTCGTGAACCATTGTCTTTATTTTCTGAGCCCACTGGATTGTGCTTTTGATTTTTTTTTTAAAAAGGCTCAAAGAATAGCAATTCCTTCATTTGGCCATCACTAGATACACCTGTAGTTTCTCACTCCATGCTCCTCTGGAAGTCTGCTCTCTTCTCTGATGAGATGCATTAAAGTGATTGGAGCATCATCAATGATGGTGGACCTCTGCCAATTTCCAGGTCACGGGCCAAAGGACAGAGAAGGGGAAGAAGGGAGGAAGCATAATTAGCTGAATGGAAAGGACTCAGTGAATACAGGACCTAGAGGAAGGAGGGAAGTCTAGGCAGAAGTGAAGCAGGTGTCACTGCTTAAATACAGAAGATGGGAGGTGGGGGTGTGTTGATTTTGGAGTTGCTAGATGCCACCTTTGACAGATTTGTGACAGGGTTGTGTAACAGAAAGTCATGTAACGCAATGTTTTCTGTTGAATAATTAGTGAAGAAATGTAATTACATCTTCAATGAGCAAAAAGTAACAAGTGACTGATCACATTTTACAAATAACTTTGGCCAACTAGACTAGATCTGATTCAGCAGCTCTCAATGTGACAAGCATGGTGACCTGTTGTGTCCAGGTAAACTGATCTCAGTGTGAAGTGAAGTGAGAAAGGTAGGAGAGTTGTGAGATAGATTGCTGTGAGGCTGGCTGCAGTATTGAAGCCACTGCTTTAGACTGTGATAGTGAAGAGATAGGTGAGCTACAGAGCAAAGTTCTCAATTTACTGGTCAATTCTCATTTTCGGCCCTCTTAAGCATGGTCACAAGCTTCAGACAGAGACCAAAGGATGAGACCAGGCTCCTCTGCATGCACCTTCACTCTGCTTGATACTGAGAAAAATTCATGTTGATGCATAGAGGGACAGACAACACATTCTCACTCCCATCGCGTCAAAAAGCAACACCTTTGGTATTTGTAATTGACTAAAAAAAGGGTCTTTTGGCATCATATTTAGACGTGCTTGGTCAGGACTATTGGCATCACTTTTTGATGCTCTCTGTCGGGAAGTACGTTTAATTAACATGGGGCACAACAACAGGACAGTTATGTTTAGGAAAACATGGTGGGTGGGGTTAAAAAATTGACATTTCAGTGACACACGGGACAAGAACGGGACACGAACCCCGGTCTCCTGGGTGAAAGTCCTGTGTTGTTTGACCCATCCACCACCCCAATCATCCATCCTTACGCAGATGTCATACAGACGCTAAAGGGGGAATTTTGCGTAGGTATCTGACGCTGAGAGCCACTGACCAAGCGTCAGTATTTAAAGAGTTGGGAGTGAGAACGGGTTGGCAAAGAAGCTTCAGGTCTGTGTGCAGCTTGTATGAGTCATACAAGTTCTCCTTTCTCTTTCTTTGTCTCTCTGTTTATCACCCTCAAACCTCATCTTATCTCTCATATCTCTCCACTATCCATCATTCAGCATCAAGAGCTAATTCATTTGGGATTTTCCTCAAAGGCCATCAAAAACCCGCCCGGTGTTCTGGGAATTGGTGGCTTCACCCAATCACATCATCATAGTCAAACATCAAGAGAGAGGAGTCTTTCACTAGCCACTCCGCTCACTTTCACTGAGGCTCTCAGTAATAATAGAGTCAGTGCTGTGACTTTGAATTGACCGACAGTCCCTCTTGTACTTCAAACATAGTCGCCTGGTATAACTGCCAAACCCTTTTCCTAGTGAATTAGGATGAAATGGTTACTCAATGGTATTTACAGAAATTAAACAATTAACCAATTATCAGATTAAATCAGAATATGGAGGACTGGGACTGAGACAGGGGGTGAGTTGGATTTAAAACTTGTGATGCTGATGAGTAGGCAAGCCAGAAGTTCTGTAAAGCTTGAAGAACCAAAATATGAGAACAACTGTGTAGCTCGACTTTTTAAACATCAGTATGCACATAAAAGCACGAACAAAGTCACTGGCACAGAGCACACAGAGAAAAAGCCAAATGAAACTGCATTTGAATTGACAGCTCAATGGATCATGGCCAAGTGCAGGAGGTGTTGCTGGTTTCTGTCCCCCAAGTCTCGGGACCTCTGCTAACACAGGGACATGTTGCCATGGTGAGCAGGATTATGATTGATTAGGCCTATAAGAACACACTATTTCCTTTAGAAGAGTTTTTCTTATTTCATGTGACATTTCTGTCTTTGTGTTTTTGTCCTTGCTTTTCTGACTGCGCTGAAGGCAGGGCTCAGTGGCAAAAAATGATGTCACATATTTCCATGCACCAATCAGTATTTAGCAAACATCTGAATCACAATCTGATGACAGTCACTGAGCGCAGAAGCCTACAAAGTTTTTCAGGCTTTCACATTTTAGGGCCCATAGAGCACGTACATTCAAGTCTTTCTGTCAGAGCCACTTGAGAGTATGCATGTTAGTGACTCCATCTGGCTTCCTGTTGGCTCCCTGCACACATAAACAGCATAAAATAATTTGATACAACTCGACTTTTTCAAAATGAATTGGTCCTTATGGATCTTATCCTGATAATAAGTCATTTGTGCATTATGTTTGTTACAAATGACTTTTCACTGCTCCTTCTGTAATGTACGTGTATGGGTAAAAGTATTTTTTGGCCAGTGTGCGTTAAGAACTGCAATTCCTGAGGCCACTATACTGTAGTGCCCCCATAGCTCAAACCTAAAACAATACCTACTAATGATTACACTGAATGATGAATATTCAAGGGTAAATGCTTAAAATGTTCACAGTAACCTTGCCAATCATTTCGTATCCAAATCATGACCTCCTTGGACTGGTTAACTGATGGTGTGTTTAATAATGCAACTTGGACAGGTATTGCTTTCCGTGACCTGTGGTAGCTGTAGGCGTCACATGTATTAAACATGAAAATGAACTGATCATGAATAATTAACTGTTCCTAAGCAGGAGTATATGTAATTTCAGCGCATTCTCATGAACGGGTCCGTATGATATCGTACAAAAATGTATGCACACCAAAACCTAACCTAACCGATATCTTACAAAATTAGGAGACCGCCGGCTGGTCCTGTGTTTAGCCGCTACAGAGCTCTGCGACGCTGGCTAGGGTGCTCCGCATGGTGCTCCACATTAGAGTGCGGATCAGGCCGCATTTTTCTGTCCGAGCCCGGCCCGCGTCCGACAGAGCAGTAACCGAACCCGACCCGAGCCCGACAGGCATTAAGATATTCATGTCCGAGCTCGACCCGAGCCCGAAACAGTTAAAATCTCATTTTCTTTCTCATACTAATGACACATGTACATGTAGCCTAATATGCACGTGTTTCGTTGTCACAGCTACATAAACAAATTTCCGCACACAGGAAGACGGATGTTAGGGTAATATTTTAAATTTATTTTAATCACAAAAACTAACCTTTGCATCAAGTGAAACAGGCCCATTGGCTACCTACATAATAAGCTGTTTTAAATTTAAAATGTTCAGTGCCTTATCTCGCTGATGTGACCGAGCCCGACCCGAACCCAAACATAATTTATAAATATCTGTCCGAACCCGGCCCGGCCCGTCGTGTACCGTCGGGGGTATCCATCCTCTACTCCACATGGTGCTCCACATCGTACTCCGTTGTATCAGCAGTAGTTGGCGGTTCAGTTTCCCCGAAAATAGGTGACTTTGAGACGGGTACAAAGCACCGCGAGTTGATGGTCGTTTCAGCGGACATTACATTTAAGTTCAGTCCACACAATATGAGTGTTTTGACGCGACGAAAGTTAAGGCACCAAAACGACTATTTCAGTTTAGGAAAAAGATTGTGGTTTGAGTGAAAGTCTTTCGTTTTCCCTGGAAAGCGAGCTCCGCTCCCTGGCTTGAAAGTCCGGTAACACTTTACTTGAAGGTATCTACATAAGAGTGACATGACACTGTCATGAACACATGAACCCTAAACCCTAACCATAACTTGTCATGACAAAAACCGAATGACACTTACTAAAAGAAGCGTTATGTCATAAACGTTTATGACTTGTTCATAATATTTATGACACGTTCATGACAGTGTCATGTCACTCTTATGTAGACATGACACAGATCTTCAAGTATAAGTGTAACCGAAAGTCCTGTGTTTTAACGCTCACCCATCACCCCGATCTCCTGTGGTGCATACAGCAAAAAACAAAACAAAAACGTGGAATGCTTACAAATTATAGTACTTAACTTTTCGTAGCTTTTCGATGAATGCTTTGGACAGAGCGTTATGAATGAGAAGCGCTGTTAGATGTGAACTTTGCTCTTCTCCAGTGGTGGATGTGGACTTCCTCTGGAGCTTTCTTTATACTGCTGCCTGTTTGATGCTATTCACCCATTCTCTCTTTTGCATATGACAGGATAAGATCACTGACTTTACCTGCTGTTGGTTTTGTGTAAAGAGCACAGTGACATTTTTATCAGAGGAACAACAAAGTCAGTCAATAAAGACAGCAGAGGAAGGTGAGAACAGGTCTGACAGAATAAAGGATTAATAGCATACACCCACACACAGTTACATACACAAGATCACATGCATCGTCTGTGAGAACAGATACCATTCAAAGAGATATTTCTTTCTCAGTATAGAGCCTTTGGAATGTATTTGTAATTCTCCAAATCCTTTTTTTTATCAGTCTTTCAGACCTAAATGATTTGAAGGCTGAGCAGGAATCCCTTCGCAGTTTGGAAGATGGATGGCATTAAACGTTTGTATGAAGGTCTCCTCCAGCCCCAGGCCAGAGCCTGCAGGGCTTACTAATTCTATAAACAGCTCTTTGATGAGTTCGTGAATATTACAGATTTAAGGTATGCTTCGGTAGCATTGTCGGGGAAACAGTAAATCTCTGAGGGCTGAGCGAGTGCTCTAGAACAATACTATAATCCATCTGCTATAGAGAGATAGATGGATGTGAACATAAAGACAACAGGTTTTCAATTAAAATTCATAGGGGTCCAGTTACTACAATCGCCCCTCAGCAAAGGTCTGAACCTCATGTCTAAATTGCATCCTAGCCTACCCTTATACGGAATAGGATACTTTTAACATACAGACACATGGAACTTGTATGGAAAACAAATAGCTCTTCGCCATGAATAAAATTATCCCTTTCACAATGAACTTAAGTCCTATATTCAAGTAAAAGAAAACAAGACAGAATCTTCTGAATAAAATAAATATAGAACTGCATCTTGTAGAAGAAAGTCTACTTCCTTACCTAGAAAGAGAAATGGGCCTGTGACTGCCCTGCCATTGGTTTGAATCTTGGCTAGAATGGTGTGAGTGTTATTCTCATGTAGAGCTTATTGGTGAACCTGCAAAAAAGTTGCAGTTAGTAGTTATTGTGTTTGGCCAGTAGATTCCCAGGATGTTTCCTAAACTTTACCGGCTTGGTACGTTCTTCAAATGTTTCAGGCAACAATCTTTGTCATGCGTTTTGGTTGTAAGGAAGGGGATCAGCTGACCAACTGCCTTTCGGCTTTCGTCAATGCAGCGTCACGTCTAAATTCAGGATGACTGTTAAATTAAAAACACAGGTTTCAACTTCTGAACCAAGACGGCACTGCACGTCTTCTCTTTATTGTCAAATACACAGTCAAAGGCAACTAACCCCATCCGCTTTACCCTTCACAATACAATACTTTACAATGAACATTTCACTGAGACCTTACACAATAAAATACCTTACGAGATGACCCAACAGCGAAACATAAGGATACAGACACTATGATGCCTGGAGGTGCTGGTGTTAAACAGGCCAGCTAGGATGCTCTGCTTAGCCTTTGCTGTTGACATTTATTGCAATTAGAATTTCAATTTTCTGTTGGATGTAGCAGTGACTGTCAATACGTGTTGTGTCTCTTCGCTGCAGCGTCACTGAGAGGCTCTGCAGTTCCCTTTAAACGTCCTTAATGCAGGACAAATTACACAAAATACTTGCATTGGTGTTACTTCAACAGACCAGTGTACTTCTTCTTTACATTGTCAGAATAAGATTTGTCCTCACTTTCAATTTTAAAGTCCATCTCAGAGCAGGGAAAGTCTTCCACGCTGCTGTCAATGGTGAAGAAGTGGCCAATCTTCAGGATTTGAATGTTTAGGTGATTTGCTGCTTTTTGTAGCCGTGCAGATTTGTGGAAACAAGCTGCTTAGCTTTGAGATGAACATTTTTGATGAGATTTCAATGAGTCACATACAGCTAAGTCCAATCGGTGAGCTAAGCAGTGATTGTATTTTATGTTAGGGAGAGTGACGTTTTAGTTTAGCGACAACTCAGTGTTTGTTGTCCGTCAAAACTGAAGCTCAATCAGGGGCAATGCTGATGAGATTCATGTGTAAAACATCATCGAAGCCAGCTTTCTGTAAACTTTGTCTCAATGTATTTTACACGGAATTGGCATCAGGGCCTTCTTTCATTCAAACAGATCTAGAAAAATGTATTCTAAAACATACTATTACCCAAATATCTGGCAGAATGGCACACATCTTTAAGTGTAGTCTCCTTTCTAACTCACCCTTGTTCCTGCCTGCTGTCATTCCAACGTGATATCATGACTTCACGTAAACATACACGGCACTTACTAAAGCCACGTGGCGTGTTATCGCGAGGCTACGTGTTATTGCGAGGCTACGGTTGCTTTTAACGTTACACGCGGGGGAAAACAAAAATCGGTTGGGATTAGGAAAAGAAGAACTGGATTGGGTTTAGGAAAAGAAAAACGTGGTAAGGAAACAACACACGTGGAACACGAACGCGATCCCCGCTCTCCTGTGTGAAAGCCCAACCAACCTCCCTAAGCGGATTTTCGCCCTTTCATACTACTCGCTACGGCGTCAATTCACACACAAACGCAAGGTAATGTAAGTCAATGGAGGCCAAACGGCGTTGATAAACACGCTGAAAAGCGACTGTGCATCTTCATAACACGCCAATAACGGCATACCAATTGGCATGTCATACATACGCCACTTCATGAGATCAGCCTGGTCATTCTGACCTCCCTCTGCTTCCTTAATACAACAGCACACAACTTACTCTTTTTTTTGGCACCAAAAAAGTGCCGGGTATCTCTGCTTCTTTTGCTCATGTTGACTGTGTGAATAAAATATAATCTGAGTCCAATAAAGTAGTCAATCATTTGAACTAATACGATTATTCAATCTTCAGCACACATGGGATTTTACAATAATATTGTTCAATTACACAACCAGGTAAAACTCCTGCTTTCCTGAGTGAAAACCAAGGGGTGCCCATTAAAGGGAATATAAAAAAGGCAAAATACTTAGTAAACCACAGCAGCCACACTGTTGTGATTATGTTACATTCCATTCTGTGAAAACTCTGAATAAAGCTTCTGTATCTGTTTTGATTGGTATCAAACATTTGTTAGATAAATTGTTACTATGTTCTCCTTCCTGAAGATGTATCTGCGTGAACCTACCTTGAACCAATCCTCCTGTTCTATGGAGCCTCTTTCTTATCTATCTACTCTTACGTCATCAAAGTGAATGTAGCGATTGTTAGAAAATGTACATATTCTTGTGTGTCTCATTAAACCTTCAGCACATTGTGAACTGAACCCTGCTTTGTGTCACTCTATTCTCCGAGATCTCGTAACTGCTTTCAGAATCAACTCACCAAGGGCAACTCAGTAGATGATAGGATTAGAACAATCGGGATCGGATCGTTTCATAACCCACACAAAAGGCTATTGTGGTATCTTGAGTTGCGATGTTGTGTTGCAGATGTGTGGAAGATGAACTCCGCTGACACTGTACTTGATCATAAAGGTTTTATTACATCAAGTTTTCAGCATCAATTACAGACTCCATGGAAAGTCTGGAGAGTACACTGCCAATATGCACTCTTCTCTTGCTGCAGCAAGAGCTGGCTTATAAGGGGTACGTTTAGCTAACATGTTAGATAAAGTAAATAGATGTGAGTTGGCAAGTAAAGGTCCGAGTCCATCTGGGGGGCTCCAACACTACACATAAATTCATTGATCCCACTCAGCCACCAATCACAGAATCAAATAAAATATCCTCTTCAACCCATCACTCCGCTGAGAGGAAAATCATTAAACTTAGGTCACTAACACAGTGCTCATAATGTCTCAGAACATTTGAGCTTTATACAGACTTTAACCTTATATGCCCTTCAAATACCACATTATTCAAATGAAATTAAAAAAAAAAAAATTTCTATAAGCATTGACTGAAGCACTAACCTACAGTGTCTCCCATGGCACACATGAGCATGAAGATGCGAGCCACTGCGATGATGGGGGTGAGGCAGGCAGAAGAGACGTTCAAGTCAAGGTTAAGAAATTGTAATGGTATGGTCCACTGTAGGGGTGTAGGGGTGGAAATACATTATAATATTTAAGTTTACAGGTAAAAACCAATCTGTTGACTTTACCCCTTTTGTGGGGGTTCAAGTCTTATTTCCAACCCTGAGTGACAATAATGCAGCATATTATGCCTGGATTATACTTTCCTACTTGGCAATAAACCGGATTCTGATTGTTTAAAGGTGCACTATGAGTTCCCGCATGGTTTCAGCGCAAATTCATTTTTGTCTCAAATCGTAGGCATCTCTCCTTGATCCGCTAGCTGCCTGCCCCCCTGAATACACTGTGAAAAAGCCCGGTCTCTGAAGACAACACAGGGGTCGTAAACGTCAAACAAACACTAGGGGCACAGGCTGTGCACCAAAATACAACAAACCACGTTCCGGCCAATCACCGACAAGATGGTTGGGGGAGGGGGTGGGGGTTAGTGCGCATGCACATAATGGGGGGGGACAGTGAGCAGAGTTGATTGAGTAGCGGGAGTTGTAGCTTGCTCTGTTTTGCATTTACTAGGAACATCAACAGAAGTGACGTCATGCAGGAACTCATAGTGCACCTTTAACTGCTGTTGTGAATAATGTTACGTTCCACATTCCAGTCTGTAAGAACTCTTAAGAAAGTAGTTCCGTTTGATTTGTATCCTAAATTGCAAATTTGTGTGGACAGACCATGGGACAATCCTTCTGCCCATCCTGACTCTTTTGTATCTTACTACATGTCATTAAAATGAATGGAGCGGTTGATAAAAAATATGTATATCCTTGTGTGTCTTTTTAAACCATTAGAACATTGTGAACTGAACCCTTCCATTTGTTCTCGAAGATCTCGTAACTGCTTTCAGAATCAACTCACAGATGTCAAGCCAGTAGATGATAGGATTAGAACGACAACAACAATCGGGAGTTGGATTGTTTCACAACAACTGCTCCATTTTTTCGTAAGGAGAGATAAGTAGCCAGCTAGGTCCGTGTATCTTTTGATCATTTCGTTCCCAGCTCACTTTCTGTTGCTGCCGGTAAGTTTGCTGATCGGGCGGAGAGTCGGGGTGGTTTGGGATCAGATCATGGGGATCAGACCTCCGAGGCGGGGTCTAGCTGCTAGCAGCTAGCCACGAGCCTGTTGTGACCATAGGTTGTGACCCAGATCCCTAGAAGCAGTCTCAGCGGTGGGGAACGCAGTAGCTAGTTAGCCTGGGAACCAGACAAATCTGCAGGGCTCGTGTTTTATTCATGGCTGTATTAAGGTTGTAATTCCTTTGGCAGATAGTGATATGCTGGTGATGAAGCTGGCAGGCTAGCTAGTTGCTTTTAGTCTGAGTCTGTGAGATAACCACGCCCCTTTATTTGAATATACCGTGCAAACAAAGAGAGGGAAATAAATAAGTGTATCAAATTAAAGTCCCTTGAAATAAATAAAAGTAAAACATATTTATTGAACTATATTGACTAATTTATGTATTTATATTTACATTTATTTATATATTTATTGCCTCATTTATTTATTCCAGGATGTATTTCATAGCCATATTTATTTAGTTATGTATTTATTTCATTTATTTCATTTATTTCATTTATTTCACATGGCATTCCATAAAGAGGTACAAAGAACGGAGGATCAGTTGCTCAGCAAGTTATATTCCCCTCATATTAACCTCAACTGTAGAAGTGGACGTTGCAAATCGGGAGCTAACTTCAGCGTTATTTTAAGCATATGGAACACTTCTCTTTTCCCCTTTTGACCATTAAAAAGGAGGAAAAAATGCCTTGCATTTCAATTTAAAATTTTGTATTTTAAAACGAAAATCGAACAACCACTTTTTGTTTTTAAATACCCCTTAATGAAAGGAAAATCAAATGACCAAAAGATACACAGAGTGGTGGATGGTACATTTTGTAACCCCACCCACCATCTTTTCCTAAACCTAACTGTCCCGTTCTCGTGCCGCATGTCAGTTAAACATACGTCCCGACCCAGAGCGTCAAAAAGTGACGCCAAGAGTCCCGACCGTCTAAGGCTACACACCACAAGTCTTAACGTTTAATTCAGATTTTTTGCTCAGATCCGATTTTTTTGTTTGGCTGTTCACATTACCTTTTTAAAATGTGGCCTATATCAGATTCCAGTGTGAACTGTTTGCGGTTTCAAACTGACCCGCATGCGTAAAACAACAATAACAATGACATCAGATGCAGCGCGCTGTTGCACTAAAGTTAGGGAGGTTATGGAGGAAGTAAGCATTTTCGCTTTTATTTCAAAATGTTTGTGTAATGGCAGCCGTAACATTAATGAGCAGGTGCTGAGGAGGAGGAGAAGAATGAAGGGAAAGAGAGCCAAATTGGCTATTTTGGCCTTTTGCGGGGTTATGGCTCCATTTTGTAGGCCTAGTCAAGTTTTACATTTTACTGTCTGTGTCTAGGGCTAACTCCCGCCGGTGCATAATTGTGACAAATGTCGATGTAGATTGACGTTAACAGTCGCATCAAATCTGCCTTGGATGTTCACACTGCAGCCGCATTGAAAAAAGGACCACATATGGAAGTGGTCTAAATCTGATTTGAAAAAAAAAATCAGATCTGGGCAAGATTTGAGTGTTCACACTACTTCTGAAGAAGTCTGACCTGGTCACTTGACCCCAAAAAGAAAAAATCAGATTTGGGACACTTTTGCCTGCAGTCTGAACGTAGCCTAAATATGACACTAAAGGAGACTTTGTGCATCAATAACAAACGCCAAAGGCACCTGACCAAGCATCACTTTTTGACTGTTTTCACTGAGGATGAGAGTGAGACAAGTTGGCAAAAGAAGACAGTGACACTGCCATGGACACCATCAACTCTGATGATGCACAGTACCACTCCACTTCCCCAAGGAGCTCTCTGTCCCGCAGCACACCCTCAGCATCCACAAGTGTCCTGTAGCCTACCACGCCACATCCCGGGATAAAAAAAATAAAAAAAAATCACCTGTTGAGGATGCTATCATCCACCGGCTTCAGAGGATTGACAAAGACAAGAGGGAGAAACACTTTGGTAGACATGCTGGCAAAACGTCCGCACCGTGAGGGCATGTAGGCTCAAACTGACATCAACCAGCCGCTTAATCAGAAACAGAAGCAAGTATTTCAAAATGACTTCAGCCAGTAATCAGACAATTACAGTTGTGTTCAAAATTATTCAACCCCCACTGAAATGGATTGTTTTGGCCGGTTTGACATTGATTTTGATCATTCAGTCATCCTGCTTACAATTAAGATAGACAAATAAGACAAGATAAATATAAAGATAAATTCAGACAAATATAACATAACATTTATAATGAAATAACCACAAATGTCTTTTCTGTGCTCACATTATTATCAGTTTTATTCAACCCCCAAGTGACATTCAATCTTAGTACAACATCCTTTTACAGTTATAACAGCTTTTAAACGTGAAGCATAGCTTGACACAAGTGTCTTGCAGCGATCTACGGGTATCTTCGCCCATTCATCATGGGCAAAAGCCTCCAGTTCAGTCACATTCTTAGGCTTGCGCACTGCAACTGCTTTCTTTAAGTCCCACCAGAGGTTCTCAATCGGATTTAAGTCTGGTGACTGCGATGGCCACTTCAAAATGTTCCAGCCTTTAATCTGCAACCATGCTCTAGTGGACTTGGAGGTATGCTTGGGATCATTGTCCTGTTGAAAGGTCCAACGTCTCCCAAGCCTCAGGTTTGTGACGGACTGCATCACATTGTCATCCAATATCTCCTGGTACTGAAGAGAATTCATGGTACCTTGCACACGCTGAAGCTTCCCAGTACCTGCAGAAGCAAAACAGCCCCAAAGCATGATTGACCCCCCGCCATGCTTCACAGTAGGCAAGGTGTTCTTTTCTTCATAGGCCTTGTTCTTCCTCCTCCAAACATAGCGTTGATCCATGGGCCCAAACAGTTCTAATTTTGTTTCATCAGTCCACAGAACACTATCCCAAAACTTCTGTGGTTTGTCCACATGACTTTTGGCATACTGCAGTCGACTCTTCTTATTCTTTGGAGACAGCAAGGGGGTGCGCCTGGGAGTTCTGGCATGGAGGCCTTCATTACGCAGGGTGCGCCGTATTGTCTGAGCAGAAACTTCAGTACCTACATCTGACAAATCTTTTCTCAGTTCCTCAGCAGTCACACGGGGACTTTTCTCCTCTCTACGCTTCAGGTAGCGCACAGCAGTCGAAGTCAGCATCTTCTTTCTGCCACGACCAGGTAGCGTTTCAACAGTGCCCTTTGCCTTGAATTTGCGAATGATGCTTCCTATGGTGTCTCTTGGTATGTTTAACATCTTTGCAATCTTCTTATAGCCATTGCCCTTCCTGTGAAGAGTAATCACCTCTTCTCTTGTCTTCCTGGACCATTCTCTTGACTTCACCATGTTTGTAACCACACCAGTAAATGTCTAGAAGGAGCTGAGTATCACAGTCATTTTAAAGCTGCCTAATTGGTGCTTATTAGGCTTTATTGCTGCTCCCTGACATCCACAGGTGTTTTCAATACCTGATTGAAAACACTTCAATGAACCTCTGTTCTTCAGAGTGGTAGTCTTTAAGGGGTTGAATAATTGTGTCAATGAAGAATTCACAAAAGAAACATTTACTACTGTATTACAAAACCAATTGATGTCATTTTAGTTGCATATGGTTCTTTAAGAAGTCCTTGTAGGATTTCATTCTGAATACAATTACAAATGTACACTAAATTCCCTAAAACCATTTACAGCATTGGGGGGGTTGAATAATTTTGAACACAACTGTATATCTTTGGAATATCTTTGCATTGTGTTTTGTAAAATAAAAATAAAAACTACTGTGTTTTACATCTTCTTCTCAAAGGTCTTCAATAAAATTTCTTTCTTCCTTTTTACTAGGCCCTGTTCCCAAAATTATCAATGTTTTGTGTCTGCTTAATCCTTAATTTCAGTGTAATGTTTTAGTTTATTTGGCACTTTATTGAAATAGGCCTGTTTAGTGGGTTTACGGGTTCATAGTATTTTTGTTCTGGTTCTGCCGGAGATGTAGGGGGGAGATCAGCTGCTCACAGCTCAATCAAGTTGAGTACATACAGGTGTGCCTGATTAGGTCTTTTCAGCAGGGAGGGGCTGGCCACTCCTAAGGTGTACAACAATGGGTAAGATAGTTCTGCAGTGACTGACATTTTTATATTTGGGGTGCCTATCGTTGTTGGTGCACATACTGTATATGTATAGCAATGTCAGCAGTAACTGTTCCATCTAAATGTAATGGTATTTTCAGATACAGTGTTAATGTTGTTCTTTTGTTCTTGTATTTTAATCTCAAATCCCCTGTTGGGGTGTTAGGGTCCAATTAGGTGAGGCTGAGAGGTTAAACGTGCCTTCAGGAGAAGGAGAAAAGAGAAACGACTTGGCAGCTTGCTGTGAGGTTAATTACTTTAACTCAGTTTAGTTTCCTGGGTTTCATTGGTTGCCCTTTGAGTATTTTTGGTTGTCAACACTGTTTTTGCACTTCTGCACTTGCTTCCTGTCAGGCTTCCTCAAAATCCCCGGTAAAAGTTTCCTAACTTGCAACTCGATAACAGATACCACGCCAGTAGGAGCGGACAAAGGAAGCATACAGAATAAATACACAAGAAGCTAATCACAAGACAAGGCACAACTGGAGAGGGCAGGGAACTGGAATAAGAAGGGAAACACTGATTGGGTAACAGGACAACGAGGACTGGCAACACAAAGGCAGGCTGACGAGGCTAGACACAAAACAGGTGAACAAGGGAAGACATGCTGGGCGGAGCTACAGGGACAGAATGGTACACACAGCACAAGCACAGAAAACTAACACAATGAATGAAACATTACACATATATATATGTGTGTGTGTGTGTGTGTGTGTGTGTGTGTGTGTGTGTGTGTGTGTGCGTGCGTGTGAAGTTTGAATACATGAAATAAAAGTCTGACTATACTGAATGAAACTTGAATAGGCCATTGAAGAAAGTCCGAATATTTTGAATGAAAGTCTGAATATATGGAATGTAATTTAAGATTATTACACGGCTTGATTGAATTCGACGGCATTCTGCGGTCTGCTAATTCTTTATAACAGACCGTTGCTAAGAATAACAGACCAATGCCATGCATAGCAGAGCGTTGCCACGGACGCAGTTCTGATCACTCTGGAGTCTGGTTAATGTATCAGCTGTGGCAAAAAGTGGGGAAAAGTGGAGCTGTTCTCCAATACAGGCAATAAAAGCAGATCTGGTGAGCGCCTATCTCTACATTTTTATATACAGTCTATGATCCCTACATCTGTATATACAGTCTATGATCTCTACATTTTTATATACAGTCTATGATCCCTACATCTTTATATACAGTCTATGATCTCTACATATTTATATACAGTCTATGATCCCTACATATTTATATACAGTCTATGATCTCTACATATTTATATACAGTCCATTATCTCTACAACTTTATATACATTCTATGATCTCTACATTTTTATATACAGTCTATGATCCCTACATCTTTATATACAGTCTATGATCCCTACAACTTTATATACATTCTATGATCTCTACATCTTTATATACAGTCTATGATCTCTACATCTTTATATACAGTCTATGATCCCTACATCTTTATATACAGTCTATGATCTCTACATCTTTATATACAGTCTATGATCTCTACATCTTTATATACAGTCTATGATCTCTACATCTTTATATACAGTCTATGATCTCTACATATTTATATACAGTCTATGATCCCTACATATTTATATACAGTCTATGATCCCTACATCTTTATATACAGTCTATGATCTCTACATATTTATATACAGTCTATGATCTCTACATATTTATATACAGTCTATGATCCCTACATATTTATATACAGTCTATGATCCCTACATCTTTATATACAGTCTATGATCTCTACATATTTATATACAGTCCATTATCTCTACAACTTTATATACATTCTATGATCTCTACATATTTATATACAGTCTATGATCCCTACATTTTTATATACAGTCTATGATCCCTACATCTTTATATACAGTCTATGATCTCTACATATTTATATACAGTCTATGATCTCTACATATTTATATACAGTCTATGATCTCTACATATTTATATACAGTCTATGATCCCTACATATTTATATACAGTCTATGATCCCTACATCTTTATATACAGTCTATGATCCCTACATCTTTATATACAGTCTATGATCTCTACATATTTATATACAGTCTATGATCTCTACATATTTATATACAGTCTATGATCCCTACATATTTATATACAGTCTATGATCCCTACATCTTTATATACAGTCTATGATCTCTACATATTTATATACAGTCCATTATCTCTACAACTTTATATACATTCTATGATCTCTACATCTTTATATACAGTCTATGATCCCTACATCTTTATATACAGTCTATGATCCCTACATCTTTATATACAGTCTATGATCCATACATCTTTATATACAGTCTATGATCTCTACATATTTATATACAGTCCATTATCTCTACAACTTTATATACATTCTATGATCTCTACATCTTTATATACAGTCTATGATCCCTACATCTTTATATACAGTCTATGATCTCTACATCTTTATATACAGTCTATGATCTCTACATCTTTATATACAGTCTATGATCTCTACATATTTATATACAGTCTATGATCCCTACATATTTATATACAGTCTATGATCCCTACATCTTTATATACAGTCTATGATCTCTACATATTTATATACAGTCCATTATCTCTACAACTTTATATACATTCTATGATCTCTACATCTTTATATACAGTCTATGATCTCTACATATTTATATACAGTCTATGATCCCTACATCTTTATATACATTCTATGATCTCTACATCTTTATATACAGTCTATGATCCCTACATATTTATATACAGTCTATGATCCCTACATCTTTATATACAGTCTATGATCCCTACAACTTTATATACATTCTATGATCTCTACATCTTTATATACAGTCTATGATCCCTACATCTTTATATACAGTCTATGATCTCTACATATTTATATACAGTCCATTATCTCTACAACTTTATATACATTCTATGATCTCTACATATTTATATACAGTCTATGATCTCTACATCTGTATATACAGTCTATGATCCCTACATCTTTATATACAGTCTATGATCCCTACAACTTTATATACATTCTATGATCTCTACATCTGTATATACAGTCTATGATCCCTACATCTTTATATACAGTCTATGATCCCTACATCTTTATATACAGTCCATGATCTCTACATCTTTATATACAGTCTATGATCCCTACATCTTTATATACAGTCTATGATCTCTACATATTTATATACAGTCTATGATCCCTACATCTTTATATACAGTCTATGATCTCTACATCTTTATATACAGTCTATGATCTTGTGTTTTCGTTGTGATTAATCCGTACGGACGTTGCTGCAACAAGTGTGACACCATGAGCGAGTCAGCATGTAATCCAGGGTCACTCAAAAGGGCGAAGATTGTAGTATGGGCTGTTGTAGTGGGCATCTGTGAGGTTGAGGTTTATTCCGTGTTAAGACTAGGCTGATAAGCAGGAACTGGCTGGCCTGTGAGGTGTACTGCATCCGGTCTTCAATGATTGAACACTGAATACATTTCTTCATTGGTAGAATGGTATTGAATACAGTTACCAGTACTATTGTTGGCCTGTACATGCATTTGCATTGCTCGATTGCTCAAACTAGATTTCGAAAACACAGGATGGTGCCAGAACCTTGATGACGTCAGATTTAATTCAATAAGTTTCATTACATATCATATTCAAACTTGTATTCAATATATGTCAATTTTCTTTCCATACATTCAGACTTTCATCAGTATAGTCAGTTTCATTAAATATATTCAGAGTTTAATTCCATATATTCAGACTTTTATTCAATATATTAAGAGTTTCATTCAATATATTCAGACTTGCCGGCATGCCATAATATCTATAAACAACAACTTTTACTGACTTTTACTTTTACTTATTGAAGGTATAGATCATTTTGGTTTAAACACAGATGATGTATGATGATAAACAGGGAGTCGTTTTAAAACAGCAACCTGAGTGCAAAACTTCCATCCATTGATTGCTAACTCGGGGGAAGCTCATGGATCCTTCAGACACCTTGTGTAATCATTTTTAAAGTTTGTCAGAAAAAATGACCCTTAAAACTTAGGACAAGTTGTGGGACCCACACTCTGTCATGTAGGTGGGTAAAGGTGCTCTCTGTCAGAGAACTAGATCCACCCCATAGAAACTTAAACATTCAACATTTTACTTCATGAAAACATAAAGTCATGGGATTTGCTTGATACTTTTAATTCTAGACCTTGTCCCTGTCCTGGACTTTGAGTTCCCTGACATGCCATGTTGGTAGTTCTTTTCGTGCACTACAGAACGTAAGGGGATCACAGTGGTTTGTCTAAATCCAAACTGAACTCCAAAATGCACCCATGTTTCTTGATTGTGCCAGTAATTGAGGAATTGGGTCTTCTTATGTCTGCTGACGAGTAGATAAAGTAAATAGCAACTAGATAAAGTACAATGAGTTCATGAATCTATTCAGAAGTTATATGCATTTTTGTGAAAAGCCCCACCCACCACTGCGCTCTTATTTTGGCTTATTAAAACCATTTTATCAGTTAATGTCTTCCATTCATTTCCAAATAAAAGTTTTGTGCAGATCCATTTATAACATTTTAAGACATTTTGAGTTGACATACAATAAGATAAAATGCTGTGACTGCTTTCCAATTCACCGCTGTCGGTGGAG
Source organism: Sander lucioperca (assembly GCF_008315115.2). Classification (NCBI taxonomy): domain Eukaryota; kingdom Metazoa; phylum Chordata; class Actinopteri; order Perciformes; family Percidae; genus Sander; species Sander lucioperca. The sequence continues at coordinate 28,973,854 of NC_050183.1, forward strand.
ACAATACAGTATTGTTAGAAATACAGTCTACTGTGTAAGACATGTAAGTCAGGATTTCATATACAGAGCTTATAAAGAGTCTGTGTATTTCTGACTGAAGAGAGAGGAAAAAGGAAGTTCAGCACCATGGACAGCGCTCATCACTGAATTGATTTGACTAGTAAGAGTAAGTAAAATATGATGATCAGCATGTTCTATTAAAACACTTTGGAACATTTCAACCAAGCTTTTTTTTTTCTGCTGTCGCCCCCAAACTGTGAAACAAGCTGCCCCTCCATGTCACTGCCTGTTTCAAAATCACGCCTAAAGACTAATTTGTTCTCATTGGCTTTTGACCCAGGATGAGATTGTTGTCCTTATCTGTGATTTTTACTGTTGCTCTCTGTGTATATCAACCCTGAGTTTGTATCCTTTTTTATTTTTTTATTAATGTCATATAATATTGTGTCTCTATTACTAGGACTGTTTTTGCTTTTGACTGTGCAGCACTTTCAACTCAACTCTGTTGTTTTAAAATGTGCTTTATAAGTAAAGTTGGAATGGATTGGATTCCGGTATAAATAACATTACAGCTTCATAGGTCAAAGTTTCTCTGCAACAACATGTGGCTTGTGTTTCTAACGGAGAAATATGACTGATGTTGATGTCTGGCAGCCATCACATTCTCATACTAATGCTCATCCAAGCATAACCGAATACATCTGACTGATATCTATGTCTTTATGTGTTCTTAGCTGGAACCAGAGACAGTCAGAGACAACAGCAGGCAGGTCCGCTGTGCATCTGTTAGCAAGACTCAATCAGCAGGTGAGATCTCACCTTAAGAGACACAGTTGTAATTTCAGCTCACTTCTGTATATTAATTATACAGCTTGTACAAAAAAAATGTTCATCCCGCCATCTGCCTAGTTCTTTGTGTGGGTATTTCCAATCTTGTATAAAACATACAATTCATTTACCCATGTAAACATATCCATGTACACACAAACACACACACACACACACAAACCTGAGTGCCACACAGAAAAATATTCAAATTCCCAAGGAGACATTTGCACACATTCATATTCAGGAGAGGAGGAAATGATCAGGCTGTGGAAATGTCAGAATCAATCAGCCAATCACGGACAAGAACAGAAACCCCCACGGTGTGTGTGTATGTGTGTGTGTGTGTGTGTGTGTGTGTGTGTGTGTGTGTGTGTGTGTGTGTGTGTGTGTGTGTGTGTGTGTGTGTGTGTGTGTGTGTGTGTGTGTGTGAGAGAGAGAGAGAGAGAGGAACAGGGAGAAATAATTGCCTGAGCATAGTTGAAAAGATTTTTTTCCAGAAATTCACAGATAAAAAAAGAGATTGTAATTACCTTTGCTGAGTTTGAAATTAAGAGCGATAGACAATTCACGAGAGAGCGAGAGAATATAATGCCAAAGCCTCATACTGTATTTCTGTTTCTCTGTTTTGTAGTACTCTACTGCCCTCCGCTGGACTGAACCAGAAACCCAAATCAGGCTGTAACAGACTATACAGATAGGTGACAAATGAAAAATAAACCATAAAGTGTTGGTATGTTATTGCTTCACCACAAGCCTTGAGAACAGCTTTGGCGCTCCTTGTCATCTATTTTCCAAGTCCCTTGGACAGTACTGGAGGGATCGACAACATTCTCTCAACAGATATTCCCTCATTTGGTGTTTTGATGATGGAGGTGGGGAGTGCTGATGAACCCAAATCTCCCTGAGGTGTTCAGTTGGGTTGAGATTTGGTGACTGTGAAGACCACAGCATATGCTTCACATCACTGATTACACCATTCGATGTCCTCTTGTGCCCTGTGGATGGGGGCATTGTCATGAAATGTCAGTGGACACTCAGAATAACTCTGAACTGATTTTCCAGACCAGTGCTGCAGTAGGGTCTGGCTACACAGCGTATCATTCTGGTATATGGGAAAAAACGCTCTGGGTTGTTTGAATTTCTTTAAACCAATCACAATAGTGTTGGGCGGCCCGGCGGCAGCAATGGTGCTTTGCAAAATACAGTTGTTTTTATCGCTTGGTACTATTATCGCAAGTAGCTGGTAAAACTTCACAACTCTTAGTACATAATTGTCTTTTTGTCTTTCACAATGCAATGCTCACAATACTTTTGATATGCTTCTCTTCTGATTTGCATAAATAAATTTCACCAACACTTAATCCAACTGCTCTTAATGGTTAGATAGATAGATAGATAGATAGATAGATAGATAGATAGATAGATAGATAGATAGATAGATAGATAGATAGATAGATAGATAGATAGGTAATTTCCATCAACATGGAGCAGGATAGACAGCAAGGAATAGGAAGAGCTTGTGGACCAGTGATCTGTCAGGACAGAGAGGTGGGCATGGATACCAACAGAGAGGACAGAGAGGTGGTCATGGATACCAACAGAGAGGACAGAGAGGTGGGCATGGATACCAACAGAGAGGTGAGAGAGGTGGTCATGGATACCAACAGAGAGGACAGAGAGGTGGGCATGGATACCAGAGAGGTTACTGTAAATACTGTAAAAACGAATTTGGCCAAAAGATTGTAGAGGACATCTTTATTGATCACAACTTGATTACACATTGGATAGATATTATGTAAATGTTAGATTTTGTAAATGTTGGGTAAGTGTATTACCTTATGTGAAATCTGTAATCTGTCTTTAACAGAGACGGTTCAGAACCGAGACGCCCCAACTCAGAGTAGGTTCCTGTATCTGTGTCCCGTCGGCACTGCCACGGCCACGCCTCTTTAGGAGACTAGCGGCAGGTCCTGAGTGTATTGATTCCAACGGGAGAAGTGAATGTGAACACAGATTATGAGCGAATCTTTCGCCCCATAGTCACCAAAGTATATATTGTATATAAATATGTCTGATTGACATTGAAGATTATTTATGTTATTATGTTCATGTTGTGAATTCTATGTTTTGTATCTTGTTTAAAAAATAAATAAAAAATTGCTAATCACAAAAAAAGAATAAGATAGTGACAGAGGAGGAGCCGGCCTAAATAGCCTGCCAATGACAGGCTTATACCCACAGTCTATATGCAGTGAGGCAGACTAGTGATACCATAACATGATTGTAGTGAGCATATTTACATTGTCCTGGAAGGTTGTGATGAATAAACATTTATACAACTGTATATCTCCAGAACCTGCCGTCCTGTACATGTGCACTGCAGACTAAGAAGCTGCCTTTGGCAACTGGTTAAGAACCTCTGCTCTTGTTTTGCATCTTTTGTTTATTGGTCAACAAGATTGATATGTTTAAATGTCAGAACACAGTAGCATTTAAACTTTAGGAGAGGAAGCATTTTAGGGGAGGTTTTTTTAAAAGCATTATTTAAAACTACAGTGCGTAGTTTCTGTCTCTCCCATGAGGAATTCTAAGTAAAAACTGTCGGCGCATCCACATGATACAAGCCTTCTGTGATCGCACACCACCCCCACCCCTCCCCCACACAGTTGCTAGTAACCAAGGAGGACACAGAGGACTAAAAAAACACCAGCCTTTGGGGGTCACTAATGTGCTACTGTGCTGTGAGGGTAAAAATTAGCCTTTAGCTCATGCTCATGGAAAAGATACCACATTTCATTTTCACCCGTCTCTGACAGAGTCTGCGCATGTGACTGTTAAGCAGTGTGATTTATATCTCCATCAACCACTCCGACACACATCAGTCAGATGTTGGCAGGGTAACATGCGCTTTTACATTTTGGCCAAACAGGAAGAAGTAAAAGGAGGAATTATGGGCCAAAGAATTAGACTTTTTTAGTTGCTCTCTGCAGGTTTCCTTTGGATCTTCTGGTCATTTATCTCTCATTAAACAAATGCTAAACTTTTGATGGCTATGTCTAGACACTGGCAGCAATTGATTATGGTTAAGGAACGATTGTGCTCTTGGATTAATACAGAAAAGGTTTTCGGAAAATATGTGTACAAATTTTAAAGAGAAACCACAATCTTTCGCTAACATTAACCAAAGTGGATTTGTTGCCTAAACCTCACCACGGCCGGGGGGTCAGGATGTGAACTTCGTTTTCTGCTGTCACAGATACCTCCCTACAACAGCTGTGCAGTAGATGAATGAAATTTCATTCAATCAAAAGAAATGTTGCCTCTGAACATAACCCAGGCAGCAGTTGTGTTTGAAAGCACAAAGGAAATATGTATAAACAGAATTTCTAGTAAACAGGGTTGAGTCAAGTAAATTGAGGCCAAACCTCTGTTACACTGCAGGATCTTTTGTGTTTTGTAAGCTACCCAACACGGACAAAAGTGTGTGATTGTTGTGATTGTTGAATGTGTCCTTTCCAAGGATAATAACGTGCTGCTCTAACAGCCTTCAGTCTTCTGGTTTCTGACACCAGAGCATTAGTGAGAAGCAACACTGCTTGGTGATAAGGCCTGGCTCACAGTTGTTGTTCCAGTCCATCCCAAAGGTGTTGATGGGTTCAGGGCCAGGCCTGTTCTTCCACAGAAATTGAAAGCAATAACACTGTATGCTGCAGCATTAAAATTTCACTTACTTGAAAGTAAGGTGGCTAGACCAATCAGGATCACAGACCAAAATTATACCAAAGTACAAAAGCATATTTTTACACATACTACATGTAGTTTGACATGTTACCATGCTGTTTCAGGAAAATGTATATGTCTGTGCACGGAAATACATACCTAAACAAAAGGATAAGTGAGACAATGAAAACTGCTGCTCTCATCAGAATGAGCGATAACGGGCAGCTCCCTACAAGTCCACAGTCCATGCAGCACGTAAAGGTCTCACACTACCCTCTACTGACAACGGTTGGGATAGTACACATACTCAATAAGGTGAAATGCAGCTGCACATCATAATTATTCTAACATATATCAAACTTAAAAGGTAAAGTAAGTGATGTTAATCCAATTCAATATTTGTCAAATTCAGTGAATATCTCCTCAGTCACCTAGCTCTCTATTTTCTGTGCAGTGTTAACACACAGCCCTGGCTGTGTAAATGAAAAACTGGCCAGATTTGATTATTGGGGGAGGGGGGGTTGTAACCCTCCCATCCCCCCTGTAAATTATGCCTATAGGAGGGGGGAGGCGGCATGTGAGGCTATTTTGTTGTTGCACCGCCCCAAGACGATTGTGATTGGTTCAAAGAAATGCCAATAAACCAGAGCACATTTTTCTCCCATCTCGGAATGCTGTGTGGACTAGCCAGACCATCCTCCGCAGCGCTGTGGAGGAAGGAATATTGTATTATATAGTTTTTTATTAAATATTATATATTTTATTAATTCATATATCATCATTCATTTTAAATACATTATATTGTATTCCTATATTTTGGCATCTGCACTTTTCAGATTTATGTCATAGATCCATTTATACTTGTGTGGTTTTCTTTTTATAATTATTTGTATGAGCACTGTTGGAGAACGCCTGAGGACAAGAATTTCATTGCCAACAGCTGGATCCAATATTTGCGTTTACCGCTGTCAGGAGATGTAATATTGAGGTTTGAAGTTCAGAGTTTCGAGAAACTTCAACAAATATGTTTTGGCAATAAAAAGAAACACTCTCACTCTCACACTCATTTTAAAAAGTAGATATTACAGAATGTCACTTACTTTTTCTTGCCTTGTCAGTATGTCAATACACACACACGCACACACATCCCTCTTTGTGTGGTTTGTGTTTGGATATAATCTGAAACCATTGGTATATATAATGTGATGTTTGTTAGTCTGTTTGTGCTGGATGAAGATCATATTGTTGTGCAGTGTGCAGATTTTACATTTTGCCATGATGTCTCTTGTTGTCCCCAAATGGGAGTTGGGTCCCCAAAATGTGACTGTAAACACTATTTGTCCCCACGATGGGAAAAATACAACACACACACACACACACACACACACACACACACACACACACACAGACACAAGGTTGAGACACAGGGTTTAGAATGATAGGATATGTAACGTTAATATTTTCATTTTCCTAAAAATGATGATCAATTTGATCCAACTCTCTTCTGTTCTTACTAGAGTTTGACTAATTATTGATAACTGATAATCATATCCAACTACTTCCATTGTGACCTATGACCAGGACAGTTAATGTAAATAATGCACTTTCCATTCAAACACAGACACATAAACACACACACACACACACACACACACACACACACACACATATATACACCAGTAGGATGGAGAGTGTTCACACGGCTTACTGTGTTCTGTATGATGATGGTTGGCAGCCTCTCACTGGCTCCACATTAGTTTTCATAGCTGTATACAAGAATGTTCTGGATGGAGGTAGACACATTTCTAAAAAAAGAAACGTAAGATATGTTTGATGTGATGCTATAGTTTTGTCAAGATAAGATTGAAAATAATATGATGTATATTATACAACTATTTATTATTTTTGGAAAATTCCATATCCATAAGAAAAAATAGTCAGGTACCAAGCCAACTTTCCTGCAATTTCAGCAATATAGCACCCTTTTATTTAATATTAAAAACAAAAAAAGCCATTAAGACCTTTAAGTTATTAAATGAATATAATATGAAATAGTATGACACATGCTCTGGCATTATGAAAAGTAAATGTATTTTTTTTTTAATGGTATTGTCTTTCCTTTTGTTCTTGTTTTGTAATGTCTATTCTATGTATCAACCTTTGTATAATAAAGAATTGAAATATTTTCATTGCACTTTTCAAAAAAAAGCTGAAAAGAGCTTCACAATAAAAGCATTGCATATCAAACCAGCAAGATAGTAACAAACACTACAACAACAAAATGGAATTTATAAAACAGAAATAACACAAAAAAAAATCAACAAAAACAGCTAAACATCAGAAAAACAATGGAATACATCTGAGTCTATAGATAACATACAATACAAAATCAGGGATTCATTTTTCAGCACTTTCAAAAGATTAAATATGTCTGACTCTAAAATTTCTCTTACCTGAAAAAAACATGATTGTACAACTTTCTTAATATGAATAGAAACATTGAGAAAAGAGTCAATGTGACACAATGAAAGTGTCAGTTGAGTCAGTAGACTCATTCATCTATTTTGGGCAAATTTGCATCCCAAAAAAGTGCCTGGGAGTGCACATAGCGGAGGATCTACCCTGGAGCCAGAACACCTCCCACACCATTAAAAAAGCCCAGCAAAAGATGTTCTTCCTGAGGACCTTGAAATGCAATGGGCTCCCTCAGGAACTTCTGACATGCTTTTACCACTGCACAATTGAGAGCACCCTGACATACTGCTGCACCGTGTGGCACTCCAGCTGCACAGCGGCAGAAAGAAAGGACCTGCAGCAGGTTGTCAAGATGGCTGAGAGGATCATTGGCTCCCCCTTACCAAACCTGAGTGAAATATACTATAATATAGTATAGTATAGTATAATATAAGACTGTATAAGCTGCTTCTCCGGGAACCATCACCTTATCGTGGTGGAGAGGTTTGTGTGTCCCTATGAACCTGAGGGCTGTGTTGTCTGGAGCTTTGTGCTCCTGGTAGGGTCTCCCAAGGCAAAGTGGTCTCAGGTGAGGGGCCAGACAAAGAATGGTTCAAAAAACCCATGAAAAAACGAGGTAGAGATGATGTGACCCTGCCCGGAGGAAGCCCGGGGCCCCCGTCTGGAGCCAGGCCCAGATGGAGGGCCCATCAGCGAGCGCCTGGTGGCCGGGTTTGCCACGGAGCCCGGCCGGGCACAGCCCGAAAAAGCTACGTGGCACCTCTCTCTCCAACCCATGGGCCCACCACCTGTGGGAGGAACCGCTGGGGTCGGGTGCGCTGCCACATGGGTGGCAGTGAAGGTCAGGGGCCTCGACGGACCAGACCCGGGCAGCAGACGCTGGCTCTGGGGACGTGGAACGTCACCTCTCTGTGGGGGAAGGAACCGGAACTTGTGCGGGAGGTGGAGCGCTACCAGTTGGATCTGGTGGGGCTTACCTCTACGCACAGTCTCGGTTCTGGAACCATACTCCTGGATAGGGGTTGGACTCTTTTCTTCTCCGGAGTTGCCCAGGGTGTGAGGCGCCGGGCGGGTGTGGGGATACTCACAAGTCCCCGGCTGAGCGCCGCTACGTTGGAGTTTACCCCGGTGGACGAGAGGGTCGCCTCCCTACGCCTGCGGGTTGTGGGGGGGAAAACTCTGACTGTTGTTTGTGCGTATGCACCAAACAAGAGCTCGGAGTATTCGGCCTTCTTGGAGACACTGAATGGAGTCCTGTATGGGGCTCCAGTAGGGGACTCCATAGTTCTGCTGGGGGACTTCAACGCGCACGTGGGCAATGATGGAGACACATGGAGAGGCGTGATTGGGAGGAACGGCCTCCCTGATCTAAACCAGAGTGGTTGTTTGTTGTTGGACTTCTGTGCTAGTCATGGATTGTCTATAACGAACACCATGTTCGAACATAGGGATGCTCATAAGTGTACTTGGTACCAGAGCACCCTAGGCCAAAGGTCAATGATCGATTTTATAATCGTTTCATCTGATCTGAGGCCGTATGTTTTGGACACTCGGGTGAAGAGAGGGGCAGAGCTGTCAACTGATCACCATCTGGTGGTGAGTTGGGTCAGAGGGTGGTGGAAGACTCTGGACAGACCTGGTAAACCCAAACGGGTAGTGCGGGTGAACTGGGAACGTCTGGAGGAGGCCCCTGTCCGACAGACTTTCAACTCACACCTCCGGCGGAGCTTTTCGTGCATCCCTGTGGAGGCTGGGGGCATTGAACCCGAGTGGACAATGTTCAAAGTTTCCATTGCTGAAGCTGCGGCGGGGAGCTGTGGTCTTAGGGTCTTAGGTGCCTCAAGGGGCGGCAACCCACGAACACCGTGGTGGACACCAGTGGTCAGGGAAGCCGTCCGACTGAAGAAGGAGTCTTTCTGGGATATGTTATCCCAGGGGACTCCGGAGGCAGTTGCAAGGTACCGAAGGGCCCGAAGGGCTGCAGCCTCTGCCGTGAAAGAGGCAAAGCAGCGGGTGTGGGAGAAGTGAAAAACACCCTCTGGTCCCCCTTTTCAAAAAGGGGGACCAGAGGGTGTGTGCCAATTACAGGGGTATCACACTTCTCAGCCTCCCCGGTAAAGTCTACTCCAAGGTGCTGGAAAGGAGGGTTCGGTCGATAGTCGAACCTCAGGTTGAAGAGGAACAATGCGGATTCCGTCCTGGTCGTGGAACAATGGACCAGATCTTTACTCTCGCAAGGATCCTGGAGGGAGCCTGGGAGTATGCCCAACCGGTCTACATGTGCTTTGTGGATCTGGAGAAGGCGTATGACCGGGTCCCCCGGGAGACACTGTGGGAGGTGCTGCGGGAGTACGGGGTGAGGGGGTCCCTTCTCAGGGCCATCCAATCTCTGTACGACCAAAGCGAGAGCTGTGTCCGGGTTCTCGGCAGTAAGTCGGACTCGTTTCAGGTGAGAGTTGGCCTCCGCCAGGGCTGCGCTTTGTCACCAATCCTGTTTGTAGTATTTATGGACAGGATATCGAGGCGTAGTCGGGGTGGAGAGGGGTTGCAGTTTGGTGAGCTGGGGATCTCATCGCTGCTTTTTGCAGATGATGTGGTCCTGATGGCATCGTCGGCCTGTGACCTTCAGCACTCACTGGATCGGTTCGCAGCCGAGTGTGAAGCGGCTGGGATGAGGATCAGCACCTCTAAATCTGAGGCCATGGTTCTCAGCAGGAAACCGATGGAGTGCCTTCTCCAGGTAGGGAATGAGTCTTTACCCCAAGTGAAGGAGTTCAAGTACCTTGGAGTCTTGTTCGCGAGTGAGGGAACAATGGAGCGGGAGATTGGTCGGAGAATCGGCGCAGCGGGTGCGGTATTACACTCAATTTATCGCACCGTTGTGACGAAAAGAGAGCTGAGCCAGAAGGCAAAGCTCTCAATCTACCGGTCAGTTTTCGTTCCTACCCTCACCTATGGTCATGAAGGCTGGGTCATGACCGAAAGAACGAGATCCAGGGTACAAGCGGCCGAAATGGGTTTCCTCAGGAGGGTGGCTGGCGTCTCCCTTAGAGATAGGGTGAGAAGCTCAAAGACTGAGAACCCCCAGCACACGCACAAATAGACTCCGGAACAGCTTTATATATATATATATATATATATATATATATATATATATATATACTGTATATATATATATATATATACACATAAACCAGCACATTATATAATATATATATATATATATATATATATATATTTATTTATTTATTTTTTTTTTTTTTTTAACTTTTTACTCTATGCTGCTATTTGGAGAGGATGTCTCCAACAGAATTTCGTTGTACTGCATACAATGAAAATAAAGATCTATATCAATCTATCTATCTATCTGTCTATCTATCTGTTAACTCATGATTCTTTTTGAATCCTATTACCTATCATCCTATGTATTTACTAATTTCAGTATGGTGGCTCACATTCATTCATTTCTTTCTTCTAGACAATCATTAGCATTGGTGTTGGAGTTCAGAACTGTGGGTGATTGTGTCACACAGTGGTGGGAAATCCAAAACACTAAACTGATCAGAAAAACACTGATCTTCTCTGCTGAGTATTTTTTAAATTAGTCGCTGCTGCTGCTCTTACAACAACTCTGGAAGAGGAGAATTATGTTTTAAAAAAAAATATATATCCGAATACTTGACAAAAAAAATTTGATTACTGTGTGGTTTTGTCTTGTTATTTATGACCACAGGGACCCATAAAAGATACAGACTTTACATTGCTTTAGTTTGGCGCAGGTCTATTCTCAGGTCAGTGGCGTTTATTTATGTGGAGTCTTTAGGCGTATCCACATTTATAAGGTTTGACCATAAGCTGCCATAGATTTAAGCAAAAACAGCCATGATGAGTCATTGATGGAAATTCTCTGGGATATTAAATGCTGTGCTTTAAATGGAGACCCGCAGTTCATGATAATGATCATATCTATAAAGAAAACGCTGTGATGGGTTACATAATAACACACATGATGTCTCAGTGTCCTGCAACTTCTGCTTGTTGGGATCATAAGGTCGGTATAATGTTGGCTGGGATTGATCACAGATTCCATACACTGGAGTCCGAAACTGTGGCCCTGCTATGGTCACATGGTGCTTGGGTAGCTAGGCTTTTATCATATTTCATTATCAATCTTTAGCTATATAAAGATTGTTATTTCCACCCAGCCCTTAGGTTTTTTTGTTTCCCCCCATAACAAAGCAGAGAATCCAAGTTCTCTATGAGTCATATTTAACAACCTGTGCTGAATCTGGCCTCTCTCCTTTGATATCCTGACATCATTAGTATTGTGTGTCTTTGTGTGTTCTCCCAGCTTTGATGTCATTTATTGTTTGAGTTTTTAATCTTGTAGTAGTCTCATCTCCTTTGAGAAGCTTTGATATTCTTGCTCTTCCTTCACCATTTTCACGCAGTTTCAAAGTTACTTTGGTAAACAGTTTCTGCTGGTTTACGCCATGAATCATTCTTATTGTGGTTGAATTGGATTTCACTTCTGTTGTTCAGTTTGGTTAGGGAGGCTCAAGTTTCGTGATTGTGTGATATTATGGACTGGCAGAAAGTCCAGTGGAACTGTGTGCAAAGCACATTGTCCAGGGTGCTCATGGATGTATTAAAAAAAAACCTGGAAACAGCTTTGGAGGTGGGGCTCAGTTCATTCCTATGAGTGTTGCTCAGTGGCGCATGAAGCCAAACAAGTTCAACTTCCACGTCTAAAATGACCCGGATGATCGGCACTGCTTCCTCACTGTGTGGCCCATAGAGCAGGCGCAGGGGGGGTGCGCTTGCAACTTACAAAGATACATAACAGCTACAAGTGTATGCACTATACAGGATTGAACCTATTATACTTTATCGACAGGAATTGATAGGTCAAACAGCAAAAAGCCAGCCACAAATAGTCTATAAACAAAGCGTCAGACGGTCTTTGAGATTTCACATGAACAATGGTTAAAGTTACTCAGGCTACCGAAGAATACCATAATTCCTCCGTTCAATTCGGCCTATGCGACGCACCCCAAGCTTCCATCCTTAACAAACAGCCATGTATATGGGCTCTTCCAGTCTCTCCACTTCTGGCTGTTCCAATTTAACGGGAGAGAGGAGCAAGAGGGGCTAGGATGGTGACCGTCCACTGACAAGCTGTTACCACCACCATCTTCAGCCAGAGAGGACATTATTTCTTCAGCTTCTTCTTGCGTTGTCACCCTGGCAGGAGGTGTGTTAAACGTACAATATGCAACTTTCTGCCGCTAGGGGTCTCTCACCCAAAACAAATGATGGTAAACACAGACGTTTGATGACGTTGGGAAGTTGCGTGGAATTATGGGAGTTTTTATGTCTAAACACTATCATTGATTAAAATGCATCTGTTCACGGACGAGTTTACCCATTCAAGTTTATTCACGTTACGTTTAGTAACGTTTATTCATGTCATGCTAATAAAATAGCTGCAATTTCCCCAACATAATTACGTTTTTCTTGATTCAATTTGTATTGGTAGCTAGCTGACCAGTTAGCTAGTGAGCCAGCAAGCTAACATTAGTGGTTAACGTTAGCAGGTTTTACCACACTATCACAGTATATTTCACATGCCAATGTCATCTTTTGGATTTTACTGGGCGGACGGGGTTTGTTGTAACGCTAGCTAGCTACTCAACGAGGCTGAGAGACGGGTGAGGGTGGGGATTGCAGGGAGAATCTCCGCGATGGCGAGCATGTTCGATTGCTGTTGTCATCAGCATGAGAACATGTCCCAGCTGCCAGATCTCCCCCTTCACTTTTCTGTTATCTTAACTATTCGTTTTGGTGCTTAACCCACCTGTTGTCAGGTTAATTTAGCTAGCTAACTGTAAAGACAGCTAAACGCGAAGGGGGGAGAAATTTGGCAGGGAGGAGATTTTCGGTACAAACACCGGAGACGTAGCTAGCTAACTGTAAAGACAGCTAAACGCGAAGGGGAGAGAAATTTGGCAGGGAGGAGATTTACGGTACAAACACCGGTAGCTAACATTATGGATGGCCGATGTTGTGACTAGGATGCCTGGGTCTGCTATTCTCTGTTTCCCGACGCTTCGGGGAACAGAGACGTGATGAACGATGTTGTAACCCTATAATGTTATCCACCAACCATTAGCTAGCATTAACGTTAGCTACTTGTCAAACAGCACATACATTGTAGTAACATTAAGCTGGATTAATATTGATATGTATCAATAAATAAGGTTTCTGCTGTATTACTGTGTTGCAAAGTGGCATGTAATTAATCACAAAATGATGCATTTTGGCAGAAAAAGCAGTGTTACCAGTATTTTTTTCTGTGACATTGTATGATTTACAATTACTCTCGAACGTAGCATCTGGGTGCTCGTGTTTTGACAGAAGTTACGAGTAACTAGATGGTGAAAGGTTATATGACGCCACTGACGGGCAACTAAACGAAACGTGACATGTCTGAAAATAAAATAACAGATTTCTCTGGGTTTGCCATTTGATGGAAACATTTGGGATAGTGTAACTACACAACTCAAAAAAATATATAACATAGGTATGGTCGTTTAGACACTTTAATGCAGAAAAGTTACATATTGTACCTTTATTCGTGCTATTAACGTCATCGCTACACAATTTTTTAGTAAAACCAAAATCAATTAAACTGCCTTGTTTTCTTTTTGCCATGGCTATATGATGCTAACTGCAGAATGGATTTCAAGGACTTTGCGCGCCGATTAATGGCCTCCAACGTTTATATTTTTTCTACAAATCTTTGAGTTAACATGTACTAAACATGAGTTGAATTTGCACCGCAGCGGCGCCACGCCTTGATGCTCATGACAACAATAGCATGTATAGTTATCTTTATTCAAGTGAATTAGGTTTAAATCACCATCATGCATGAATGAATGATATTTTTTCAATTTTACACATAATAATCCACAATGATCACATTACACAAAACTGAAATTGCACATCAAAATAACACATTGTCAATATTTTGACCCCCCAAAATTTCACAAATCACGTTTTCAGGGGAGCCCATGTCTTATTAAGGGGAGCCGAGCTCCCCCCTAGCCCCGTAGTTCGCACCCTAACGTTATGTAGACTAAACCTTATAACCTTTATAATTTGTATTGCTAATTTCCATCTGTTGTCCCTGGGCATATACAGTGCACTACAATAATATAGAAATGATAATTCCACATAACACTAATAGGGACACCTAGGACACGCCAGTGTATACCCATTCAGAGAGGCATGCTTATTTTTTTTACTTATTTTTAACTGACTAAAACTAATACACTAATAATAGTTGGGATTGCTTTCCACTCTTTTGAATAAATAAGGGGTGTTTGAGCTAAACCATAAACAAAAAAATTAAAGCTTAATAAGCTTTATTTTTCAATATTATTACAATATTTGTAACGTTATGAGGTTTTCTTGTCCGGAGATTGTTTAAAGCAGCCATATTATGCTCATTTTCAGGTTCATAATTGTATTTTAAGGTTGTACCAGAATAGGTTTACATGGTTTAATTTTCAAAAAACACCATATTTTTGTTGTACTGCAGTGCTCTCTCTCACTGCTGCAGATCCTCTTTTCAGCTGGTCTCTGTTTTAGCTACAGAGTGAGACCTCTTTTTTTCTTCTTCTTCTGTACTATCTTTGATTGCACTGCACATGCCCAGTAGCTCAGATGTAGATCATGTCAGCTAGCTAGCTCCATAGACAGTAAAAGAAAGGCTGTTTCTACAACTTTGGTCAGTTACAAGGCAGGATTAGCTGAGAGACTTCTAAATGAGGGCGCACATGGAAGTAGTTCTTTTGTAGATTATGGTGAACTTGTGTATGTTGTAGCAGTGCTTTGCTATTGAGAACGAGGTAGCATGCTAGCGTTAGCATGCTAGCGTTAGCCATAGCGTTAGCATGCTAACGCTACGAGCTAATGGTTGCGGTTAGCCTGCTCGTTTCGGCTTGTGACGTCACAAGCCGTGCCGATTTTGAACAGCTCACCCAGAGACTGAAGGCAGGACACATTCAGAAACCGTATCTCACTCTAAACAGCATGGATGGATTTTTTTCAAAGTTTGTATGTGTGTGGAAGCACCAGAGACACAACATAACACCCCAAATCCCAGAAAAAGTGATTTTTTCATAATATGGGCACTTTAAATATAAAGTGGTTATATTGTTGTGGTTTTTATTTCTAGCTGTGGAGCACTGCAGGTAGCCTCTGTGCTGGCGGTGTTAAGCAATAACAGCAAGAACGCATCGTCTAACAGCATTTTCTGTGCTTGTGAACTTACGAGTTAATTCTTCCAAGAACAATCAGCAAGAACGTTCTCCCCAAGAAACACAAGTCCGTTCTTTGCATTCTTTAGATTGAGGACTCCCTGTCCATAATTCCATAAATGAGCTGCAGGTGAGGAGGTGAGCAGGGAACACCAGGTGAAGGGAATGAGATGATTGCAGACAGGAGGGAGTAATGCTGCGTTCCAGGCAACCCGTAACTCGTGTTTTCACAACCTTCTACACGTGAAAGTGCCCTGGAACGGCAGTCAAACCCGTAACTTACTACCCGTGAACTCGTACCTGATCGTTGTACTCCCAGTTACAGTTTTTGACATCACACACACATAAACAACAATGGCGACCCCTGTTGATGCTGTACAGACGCCGGTGATTAACAGTGAGAAATTGAAATAAATAGACATAACTAGGCCACGTGAAGTAATTCTGCACATTGTAATCAAAACAATACACATACGATTGTGTGCTACTACAGGTTACGTTTATTAAATGAAGCCCAAAATATGTCGCCGACTACAAATTGCTAGTATCAGCTGGCGCTAGCTAACGTCAATGTTAGGTAGCCGTTAGCTAACGCTAGCTAGAAAGGTTTGTGGTGACTTTGCCTGAAATGTTACCAAGTCGTAAGTCATGGCTTGAAGTAACTTACGGGCTAAAAATTGTGTCTGGAACGCGGCATGACACAATCCGAAATGACATGAGAGGTAGTGAAACAACCCGTTCTCATTCCGTAAAATAAGGACGTTTGGACAGTGGCTGACAGTGGCTGTCAGCACCTGATGCGACGAAAAAGGCGTGTTTGTGTAACGCACCAGGGAGAGCAGCAGTTAGATAGGATTTAGCGAGTAGTATGTAAGGGCGAATTTCCACATAAGGAGGTTGGTTGGGGTGGTGGATGGGTCAAACACAGGACTTTCACACAGGAGAGTGGGGTTCACGTCCCGCTTGTCAGGCTTGCTAGAGTTGTTTTTTTCTTTCCTCCCGCGTGTCACATAACCGTACAGCCACCCACGACCCTTTCCTAAACCCAACCGTCCCGTAGTTCCTGCGTCACGGAACCGTAAGCCCACCCACGACCTTTTCCTTAACATAACTAAAATAAAGGGACGGCAATAGTAAAGCGCGTTTACTTATAGCGCTAAAGGGACGGCAATAGTCCCGACCAAGTGCGTTTACTTAAAGCGCTAAAGGGACGGTGCTAAAGGGACGGCAATAGTCCCAACCGAGCGCGTTTACTTAAAGCGCTAAAGGAGACTTTTAGCATCAATAAGAACGACAAAGGCCCCTGACCAAGCGTCCATATTTTACGAGATGGGTGTGAGAACGTCTTGAGTGAAATGGCAGGAAAACAGAACAGATGAAGAATGGTTGGCAAGGGACGTGACCATTCTAATTGATTCTTCCCCAATTATTGTGCTTTAAAATGCTGTTCTTTTTTTTAAATTTTCTGAGTTTCTTTGCAAGTCCCAACTTATTTTAGACTATTTATTGCTTTTGTTTTTAGGTTTAGGTGTTAAGATGTCTAGTAAATACCTGTATGTACATACTCAATACACTTTATACTGGTACACACTCATTACATTAATTCTTAATGCCACAGAAGAATGACATGAATGTGAATTATTCATATGTGTTCTGAAAACGGCCCAGGAGGTGAACTGGCATCTCTCCAGCTACCAGTCCACACTCATACTTTTGGTCCTTACGGGGACTTGAACCAACAACCCTCCAGTTCCCAACCCAACTCTACTACTGCCACTACAACTACTACTGCTACTGCCACCCCCCTGCTCATTGAATTGAGCCATTAATTACACATATGATGTTCATCAGTTAAAAAGATAATTTAGGTGTAGAAATTCTCAGTTTGTCGTAGTACCACTTAGTTTTGTGTAAAACCACTCAGTGAACTACATCTCACATCTCGCACAATATACGTCACCTCGCTAGCACTGTTCCACAACACATGTAGTCTATATCCACGCTGTTCCACTTCCAGGATTGCTCCGGTGCCGCCGGAAATTCCGCCTGATGTCCGTTACCTTCCTCTTTCTTTGTAAGACCTTTAAGGATCCGTTCTAAACTTCGGTGGATTTATGAGGACTATGGTTAACTCAGTAATTTCACTGGATAACAATTTATGTATGTATTTCTTACTATAACAGAGGATAAATGCAAACTATTGAACATTTGAAAAAACTACGAAAGTCCCTTTATGGACTACCAGAATCAAATGAAATGATAATGAGATGTAAACAATAAATAAATAAAAAATAAAAAATGTCCTTGGGTTACAGATGCATGGCATTGGCGACAGCGACACAGGATATTAAACCTGTTTCTTTGAACCTGTAATTGTTTGCCCTCTGTTACTAACAGACAAGTTCCCAAACTCTCACTTGAAGCACTAAAATTTATTAAATTTTTATTTATTTATTATTATAATTTTTAAGGGGGCTGAGATGAAATTTAGGGGGGGTTTGAGCCCCCCTAAAAAGGTGTCTAAAATCGCCACTGGGTTAACTGCTCCTCAGATCTCTGCAGGGTAAATCCAGACAGCTAGCTAGACTATTTGTCCAATCTGAGTTTTTTGTTGCACGACTAAACTAAACTTTTTAACGTACACACGTTCCACCAAAACAAGTTCCTTCCCTATTTTGCAGAGGCACCGTTGCTCCGTGCGGCGCTTAGCACTGCCCAAAACAATTGTGATTGGTTTAAAGAAATGCCAATAACCCAGAGCATGTTTTTCTCTATCCTGGAATGTTGTGTGGACTAGCCAGACCTTCCTCCACAGCGCTGTGGAGGAGGGTCTGCCAATGTGAGACTAGTGTATCCCTGAGGAGGAGATGAAGAGGAAGTCGAGGCAACAGGCATTTATCAATACAAGACATCCATGCTGGAGGCCTTCATTTTAAAGTGACGTAAATTAAATATGACATGCAGCACGTCTACATCAGCTGTCTGTTGTTTTGTCTTACGCTGTATTTTATGATCTTTGAGCAGGACGGTGTTCATGCAACTTCTATATTTACTTTTAAGTCCATTCAAAACGTGGCATAATGTGATGAATGTATGCATAACATGCATTTTTATATTTTGTATTTTATATCATATTAGGGAATTAGGGAATTGTCTCTCTCTCTGTTTATGTGGTAGCTTGATGTTTCAACTACAATGGTAGTTACGCTTGCCTGCCAGCAACCTCCTAGCTTCGTAGCTCCCCCTGTCCGTCACTCTCCCACCAGCCCTGTCCTCCATTATCTACATTCATCCCTGGTGCAACTGGATTCCTAGTCTATATCAAGGACATTTCATTTCCGGGAGTGTTCAGGTGCCGCCAGAAATTCTGGCGGATGTCCCTCATTTCGGCCAGATGTCCCTCACTTCCTCTTTCTTTGTGTTGGCTTTCTAAACCCTTTTATGAGGACTATGGTTAACTGCTCCTCAGATCTCTGCAGGGTAAATCCAGACAGCTAGCTAGACTATCTGTCCAATCTGAGTTTTCTGTTGCACGACTAAAACAACCTTTGAACGGACACATGTTCTACCAAAACAAGTTCCTTCCCGAGGCTATTTTGCAGAAGCACCGTTGCATGTCCCTCCTGTGTTCTTAACATCCTGCTATCTCTCATACTCATTGTGAATTCCTGAATAAACAGTAGCTACGTAATATAATCATGAAGTAATTAGGGACTACTGAGTATGTACTGAAAAGTCTTTTTTCCCTTTTCACTAGGCCCTGTTCCCAACATTAACAATGTTTTGTTTCTGCTTAATCCTTAATTTCTGTATAATATTTCAGTTTATTGGATACATTATCATTTGGTGTGTAAAAATGACACAGGTCTGTTTAGTTGGTTTATGGGTTCATAGTATTTTAGTTCTGGTTCCGTCTGTGATGTGTGGGGGAGATCAGCTGCTCACACCTCAATCAAGGAGAGTACATGCCAGGTTTGCCTGAATATGGTCCTTTCAGCAGGGAGTGGCTGGCCACTCTTAAGAATGGTCATATTTATAGATTTTGGATATCATCATCATCGTTTGCTAGTCTGGTTGTGCCTGATGAAAATCATATTGTTGTGCAGTATGCAGATTTTACATTTTGCAATGATCCCAAAATGTGACTGTGAACACTATTTGTCCCCACGATGGGAAAAATACAATACAACACCACACACACACACACACACACACACACACACACACACACACCCCTCTTTGTGTGTTTTGTGTTTGGCTAAGCACATATTTGGATGTGTTGCTTCAGGCCAGCCAGTAACTTGTCAGGTTATTAATAATGTATCATAGATCCATTTAAGACAAAGTGACGGCTTGCTCTCTGCACAGATAGATGCTTATAGATGCATGTTTCTGGAGCTACAGACCAAACTCCTGAGAGGATACAGTTTAAAATATCACTGCTGTTACCAGTCTGTTTGCACTTTAAGCCACAGTGATTACATAAAAACAGGCAAAGTGTTGAGGCAAATGAAAGCATGTAAACAGTGACAAAGTTAATGTATTGAGAGATGAGAGAAAAAATACAAATCTAACCTAAACCTAAATCTAACATAATCACATGTTATAGTCACACTAACAGGAGGAAACAAGCTAACTTTAAAGGATCTTCAACAAAGGCTTCTAACCTCCTGGGCCTCTCAGTGCTGGCTTGGCGTACTGTATCCAACTTCTTCAGTATATGTAACCCTCTCTACAACTTTTTCAGTAACCCTCCCCCCACTGGAGGAGACGGACCTTTTAACTGGACTGACACGTGTGTCAACTGTTGTGAATTGTGTGCACAAACTGTGGGATGAAAAAGGATTCAAAACACTCTGGGACACAGTTACAGCGAGTGACACTGCCACATCTACCACCATTCCAACGAAATGCAGGCGCCAAGTCAATATAAACTTCGATTTATATGGAGATGAAGAACAGCCAGATTAAAGGCCAACTACAAAACCGAAACCCAGAGACTGTATATCAGTGCCTTGGATTAAGCCCGTGGGGAGATGGAGTCACGCTTTTTTGGATTCAATGGCAATAAAGCCAATCATGGACTTGAAAAATGCTTAAGTTGTAGAATCAGAATGTATTGTTCTGATAAAACAGTACATCTCTAAAAAAAAAAGTAACAGCCAGGAAAAGTGGACCGTTAAAAGGCTTCTGTCAGAGCAGCACACAGTTTTCTAGGAGTGTGTTGTTGGCTCCTAAAGGTGAAATATGTAATATATGTACTGTATTAAAGCAGCCATATTATGCTCATTTTCAGGTTCATAATTGTATTTTAAGGTTGTACCAGAATAGGTTTACATGGTTTAATTTTCAAAAAACACCATATTTTTGTTGTACTGCACCGCTCTCTCTCACTGCTGCAGATCCTCTTTTCAGCTGGTCTCTGTTTTAGCTACAGAGTGAGACCTCTTTTCTTCTTCTTCTTCTGTACTATCTTTGATTGCACTTGCACATGTGCAGTAGCTCAGATGTAGATCATGTCAGCTAGCTAGCTCCATAGACAGTAAAAGAAAGGCTGTTTCTACAACTTCAGTCAGTTACAAGGCAGGATTAGCTGGGAGACTTCTAAATGAGGGCACACATGTAAGTAGTTCTTTTGTAGATTATGGTGAACTTGTGTGTGTTGTAGCAGTGCTTTGCTATTGAGAATGAGGTAGCATGCTAGCGTTAGCATGCTAACGCTAACGCTACGAGCTAATGGCTGCGGTTAGCCTGCTCGTTTCGGCTTGTGACATCACAAGCCGTGCCGATTTTGAACAGCTCACCCAGAGACTGAAGGCAGGACACATTCAGAAACCGTATCTCACTCTAAACAGAATGGATGGATTTTTTTCAAAGTTTGTATGTGTGTGGAAGCACCAGAGACACAACATAACACCCCAAATCCCAGAAAAAGTGATTTTTTTCATAATATGGGCACTTTAAATCCAAAAATGAACACAATATGTCATCAGATTTGAATGAAACATGCTAAGTTGAAATACTATCTTTTCTGATAACAATGCTAATGCCAGTATTTTCTCCTTTCGAAATTTCCGTTCCGTGACGGAATGTCTGTTTGTTTTTAGGCCTGTATGTTGGTATCAACTGCCCAGTTTGACAGCCGGGCCAGGCTGCCAGATATACCTGTAAAAACGCAAACCCAGCGCGCTACAGCTGTAACGTTAGTACAGCCATGGAAGCAGCAAACAAATGAACGGGAGATAGAGATAGATTTTACCCGACCTAAAAAACCATGGCATGTTTCTAAGCAGTTGCATGACCAGAGACGTAATAAAAATAAAATATTGGAGATGTGTTTGAAAGATGGAGACAGCTTAGAGCCCAAAAGGACCCAGAGGTGGCTAATTTCCTCCTGAACAGGTAAGCATTAAGCTTCAGGCTAATTTATCACGGCTACTAGGGATGGGCATTTTCAGTCATTTCAACATTTGTGTACTCACATTGAATTATATAGAGTACTGGAGTTAGTTACTAGCAAACACAATTGAGACACAGCCAGTGAAGTGATCCCGACTGGTCCTGGCTAACGCCACCATGCTAACACGCCATAACTGCTAACGTTACCGGAGGACCAGGCAAGCGGGCCATGGCTGTTTACAACCACCGTGACAGACCTATGACAGAAACCGCAAGTTTGACTTCCTCATAATGGAAACATGCAATTTAACTTTGGCAAAACAACAGTGTAGTCTGTTCAGCAGCCGTAGCCGACAAACGATGATTATAATTATAATTTTAAGCCAAGAAAGCATCTAAAATTAGCTACTCCGCTGCACTGTGGAGTAATGTCTGGCTATGTGAGACTAGTGTCTAAGCAACATTGTTGTGGATGTTGTGTTCTCAACCTGGCAACCTCCGTGAATTTCGAGTCTGGGGAGGATGGGCCGGGGGAGACGACTCTCTCTAGTATTTTGAATTTGGACTGCAGTGACTATTTTAAATGCCTCTACTACCATGTGTGAAAACTCCTCTACATTAAAAAACATTTAACTGATCACAGATGTGCAATGTCGCACAGTTGCAAGTGTCAGCTTGTGCTTTTGAGCATGATCTCACTTGAAAATTACGAAACAAATATAAATAAGTTGCGTTGAGGAGATTCTACACTCACAGTCCGCGACTCCAGCTGTCCTAGTGGTGAGATCATAAATCCTCGGTTAAGCAGTTGCCCAATTAAGTAGCAGAACATCAATTTCATATACTGTAAGCTCACCTATATGGTAGTTTGGCCATTCACTAAGTAGAGAGGAAAACTCTACTGCACCTATAAGAATATTTTTGTAGAACTAAAACTCAAATTGCGAGGAAAATCACTGTTTTGTGTTGACTGATTATTGTGAAAGTGTGTCAAAAGTGTTTGAATTTGGCTTACTACAAAGTACTTCAGTTTTAACCTCATCTAGCCTCCACCTACACTCCTCATACGATACACACAAACACGCACGCTTCAGTATAACACATTCGCATAAGTCTCATATCCAGTAAATGAATTAACCTCAGATACACGTGCGCACACACACACACACACACACACACACACACACACACACACACACACACACACACACACACATATATATATTAGCTTGCTCTAAATGAACTCACAAGCAAACGTGTACACACACATCATCTCCTTGCCTCTGAGTTTGGTGCAAATCCTCATCTTGCTATTACACCTCGGTGTTAATTTCTTCAGGTTTCTGACAAGCCTCCAAGCTAAAGCTTGTTCTTTGTGTAAGTGCTTTTTTTCTGAACTTCTCCCTATCTCTGCAGATTAGTCAGGGAGCAAATTACCTGCCTGTACAAAAAAAGCCCAGTCCTACACATTTTGCTGTGCTTGGTGTACATATCTCCTTTTGAAGACATACTGTTATTTCCCCTAGCCCTGCAGCAGTCCTGGCATGCAAATCATCATAAAATGAAATTTAAAAAGAACTGCACATGTAATCGGGCTGCTCTTATCAGCGTCTGCACAAAGTGCATACAAATCAGGCCAGGATCCCACACCACAGCAAGGTTCTCCACGTAAAAGGCTGGCTAATTGCTAATTGGGTTGCAATGTCTGAAGCAGGCTCGGCTAACAAGAATTAAAATGCGGGGGCGTCCATGCCTGTGAAGTGTCTCGGGCTTCCTGGTGACAACCCCCAGAGCAGGAACACACTGACAAAGACCAGAGCCACAGAAAGACTCTGAAAGGCTGCTGCTGCTTTCTCAGTTCGGCCTGCTTCAGAATATCACATAATGTCAAATGATTTTTGCTTTTCAGTGACACTTCAGCTCCATTTACACAGGGATTCAAAACACATTTTCATAGTACGGTATTAACATTCCTACATGGTGTCTCCCCATTGACATCTGAGTTAAAATCAGGTTTATGTCTAATTGCTGTTACACATGAACAGATTATGAGGCAATTTATATTATTATTAATGACTTTTGGTTGCTACTGATGCTATCAGTGTTGTAATTTGATTGTTGCAATATGTGTGTTGGTGGGCACTAAAACTAGTTTGTAATATGGCGCCTGACATTGTTAGCAGTTGTCACATCTTTTGTTGAGCTCTCCCTATGCTACGTACAACGTGCCGAGGATAGGTTAAGTTTCTTTTCAGACACTTTGGGATCAAACAATGTTACCAGCTCATATTTTGGAATGCTTTGGCTTGACAGCTTAGATTCCATAAATGGAACACTCTCCTGGTCAGGAGGGGGTGTACCAAACAATGTAACTGCACTGTAACTTTATTTTTCTAGAGATCTGTGAATCGTATGGTTGTATCAGCACATACTTTGGGCCATTTTGACTCAACAGTGTGAATTTCATACATTTAATAATGACCTAAGCTGAAATAACAGGGGATGCATTCCTCTACAGCTACATTCAGTTCTGTAGAATAATGCATTCCCTTAACACTCAGGACGGACACTTCAAATCAAACTGTGATAGGAATCAAATGCTGTTATCAGCACATAGTTTATTTTATGAGGGGCCGTCTGGGACATTATTTACAATTACCTCACACACATACAAGTGAAATGCTTTCACACACAGTGCTAAAAAGCTT
This sequence comes from Sander lucioperca, assembly GCF_008315115.2. NCBI lineage: Eukaryota > Metazoa > Chordata > Actinopteri > Perciformes > Percidae > Sander > Sander lucioperca. The sequence goes on from NC_050183.1 coordinate 28,998,308, forward strand.
TCACATGTATAACTGTTCAGTGCTGAACAATTATACGCTCACATACTATACTGAAACCTCATACACATACATGTGAAATGCTCTCACACACTACTAAAATGCTCTCAAATACTGATAGTTGACATTCATTTTTAAAAACCTCATACTAGAACGAGTTCAAACTAAAGAGTTCACCCTCAGACATATTGAGAGATTAATCAAGTAAACCTGGCATCCAGGAGGTCAGGGTGGATGGCTGGGTCAAACAAACGCGGGTCTTCACCCAGGAGACCTGTGTTCGTCTCCTGTGCAAAGTCATCTTTTGGGACTTTTTCTTTCTTTATATATTTTAAGATCATTTTTAGGCCTTTATTTTGTTATTTCGTGATATTATTTTGTTTGGGTTAAAATAAATATAGATACTTACGTAAATTAAATTATGAACATCGACGTATACAAGTTAAATGAACACTGGTCTCCTGGGTGAAAGTCACGAGTTTGTTTGACCCAGCCATCCACTCCAACGCACAGTACATACTGTACATACTTATGCACAAATACATATGTGGTATGTGTACGGTATACATGTATGTGCAAGTCAAGCATTTAAATTTGGCCTAGACGGCTTCTCATAAAGAAGACTTGTTTTCAAACAGTACTTAGCCTTAGAAATCATTACAATGTCTGGCAGTCTTCACGTTAGCTGTGCACGCTCGCTTGAAGGGCATGCAGTTCTCAAAGCTTAGACAGGATGGATTTCTTCTCTTGTGAAAAGTACATTATATTGTTTATGTTTAACTTACACTAAAAGATAGTATAATTATGTGGAACTTTACAATAACTCTAAGGTTTTCTTGTTCTGTTCTGACGTGTTCTGATGTGTCACAGGTCCAGCTCCAGTATCAACCAACACATCAATAACATCAACCCACACATCAGGTTTACAAGAAGAGGAATCCGTAGTGCAGCAGACATAATGAGATAATAAGTTGATGTCGTCCAAACAGCAATGAGGGCAGCGCATGGAGTGCTGACTGTATATCAAGGTCATGTTTGCCCAGGGGAGGAACCAGTGTTCTTAGCTGGGAGCAGGCATAGAGCATGATGGGATACTATATTAATAAGCTGCTGAAATAACTGCTAACAGCCTGTAACTGCACATCAAAAAAGGGTGTCTTAGACACAAATGATCAATGCTACTTTCTTCCAGCACCAGAGCCCAGATAAGAGACAAAACTATCAATGTGTCAGCGTCATTACTGTGTAGGATTGTGAGGGGTCTTTTACTAATGTGTATTTCATGTTCCTAATCAACGCATTCTCATTAGCGGGTTCGTATGATATCCTACAAAATTACTGCAACCGCTGGCCAGTCACGACAGTGATGACCGGTCACATGACAGTTAAGTTTAGTGGTCTTTACAGTTAAATTTAGTCAAGAGAAGGAGACTGTGAGCAAGGTACAGAGCACCGGGAGGTGATGGTCCTTTCAGAAGCTGTTACAGTTGAGTTTAGCCAACAAAAGGTGAGTGTCATGAAGTGCTGTAGAACTCTAGACCGGGTAAACCCAGCCCGATCTGCCGGCGATTTGATTTCGCCCTGCAGCTCAGACGGGAAACCTGTACACTTTTCTATCCTGTTTAACACGATGACAATAGAGAAGCAACGGCAAGCAGCTTTTTGTTTACATTCAACATAGCGGCCACTGAAGCGCAGCGACCTGTTGATGCCACTGTCGCTGCTACGTCACCCGGATCGTTGGTCTGATTGGTTGAAGGACTATCCAATTGCGTACAGAGTCATTTGAACTATGCCCGTTGATCACGCCTCTTGTGCAGTAGAAAATACAGAGCAGACTCCCCAGATTAATGTTCAATCTGAAAAGATTGAGCTTGGTCTGGTGATAGCCAGACTAGTAGAACTCGAGATCGCTCTTGTTCTCAAGACCACTTTTTGAAGGTCTTGTCTCAGAATCGACCGCATTTTTACTCAGTCTGTCACTCTTAGATATAGAGGACTCTGGATTTTTGTTCAAGACCACAACTGCAGGGATATCACTAAATTGCCTGTGCACTGTCGGATTTCTGTGTCAACATCAAGAATTTGACTCATTTCTAACTCGAAATTTGTTCCTGTTAACCCCCTCTCCCCGCCCCCTTAACACGCACTCCCAAGAAAGGAAATGAAAAGGCAGACAGGAGAAGCTCTGGCTGTCTGGGAGATGTTAGCCAAATCCTCGGTAATAACATTTGGTCATTCCTAAACCATAAGGAGTTTATTTGCAAAACAGCATCTAAAAATGGATTCTGCAATGTAACACTGACTGAGAGACAGCTGGGATCTTTCAGATCAATTGCAGTGTGGGACTCGCACTGGTCTGGTCTTGGTCTTGTCTCGGTCTCGATACACTCTGGTCTTGGTGTTGACTTGGTCTCGGTTTAGGTGGTCTTGAGTACAACATTGCCGATATGCAGCAACGACAGTTACGTTTAGGCACCAAATCGACGAGTTAAGATTAGAAAAAAGATTGTGGTTTGGATAAAACAATCCCGGGACATGAACACCCGTTTCCTGGGTGAAAGTCTTGTGTTTTCTCCTTAACTTTCTCCGGGACATGAACTCCACCGCTTGAAAGCCCAGTGCTTTAGGACCAATCCATCCACCCCGACCTCCTCACTATGTGGATCTTAACGTTCTTATACAGCAGCAGTCAATGCGGTGCTGACAGTAGTCTCGCATTGCCAAACCTTCCTTCACAGCGCTGCGGAGGAAGATCTGGCTAGTCCACACAGCATTACGGGATGGAAGAAAAACCTGCTCTGGTTTATTGGCATTTCTTTAAACCAATCACAATTGTCCAGGGCGGCGCTAAGCACCGGACGGAGCAATGGTGCCTCTGCAAAATAGAAGGAACTGGTCTCGGGAAGGAACTTGTTTTGATGGAACGTGCAACAGAAAACTCAGGTTGGACAGATAGTCTAGCTAGCTGTCTGGATTTACCCTGCAGAGATCTGAGGAGCAGTTAACCATAGTCCTCATAAATCCACCGGAGTTTACGCCAACACAAAGAAAGAGGAAGGTAACGGACATCCAGCCAAAAATGAAGGACATCCAGCAGAATTTCAGGTGGCACTGGGACTATTCTGTAAATTAAAGGTTGTCGATATAGACTGCGGACAGTAGTAAATATGTGGACTACATACAGATTACATTGCTTTACTTTTCAGAGTTATATATATACAAATGCTTCATAAGAACAGCCTGGTTTAATAATGTTACATGGATTTTGACTATGTATGATCAATGCTCAATAATGTATTGCCCTATAAAAAGTGATGAAAGTATGACTGCTCAATGTTAAGCCATTTGGGAAAAAGGTCTACATTCATCTTATAAAAATATACAGGTGAGAGTGTTAAAGGGCTACTCCAGCAGTTTAGCATTACACTTCCATTAAGTTGGGGGACTACATCCATCATGTCCACATCACTTCTGATGATTATGTGATCTGATTGAAATCTCCAGAACAGCTACTAAATGGATATTGTGGTAAGAATGTTTTGTCAACTGCTGTTTCCAAGGCCAAGAATGAATTTAGGACCTCATCCCCAGTTTGTAATGCAGGCTTTCGATAAAAATGTGTCGTTTCCAAACGTCTAAATGCAGTACATGTCACTTAAGTTATTTTCTCAGGACTTGACAAAGCTCCAGCAGAGCCACAGAACCGATTTGTTCAACTCTTTTCACAGGCTGGTACTCCCCATGACTGTGAACTGACTTTGATAGTGGTTTAGCAACAATGTCACGGTTTCTATTGTGCTTATATTTAGGTCCCAAAATCCTGATGACTTAGCAATTAGAGTGTTGTCATAAGCACAAAACATCCCACACACGTGTGTTTAATGTCCAGATAAACTTAATTTTTTTATTTTTTTTTTTTAAATCTGTGACCCAACAACATGTTTCACATTGTAGCATAAGGTTTGCTTACTGAATAGAGTATCATTCACATTATACTTTATATTTTCAAGGGCATGAAGAGAGCTCCATTGATTATTGATGAGATTTCGTCAAAAACCAGTCTAATAATACTAGAAATCTTCCAAGGATGGATTGATTAACATATTCCAAGGCCAAAATGTTGCTGTTGGTCCCCCTGCTGACACCCCCACTAAACCTACTGCTCTCTGTGCCTTAAGGTGCTTACACACCAACCAGACGGCCGACCGTTGGCAGAAAAGGCAGTCGGACTGATCAGTTGGGACCCCGAGGTCCAAAAAAATGCCTCAAAACACACTGAGGCGACGCCGACTTGAGCGTAGCGTAATACGTCTCCATAGCAGCAGGCGGCGCTTCTCTGTATTGTTTCCCAGAAAATGAAAACCGGCAGCTGATTGGACGAACGCGTCACGTGGGTCTTTTTTCTCCGGAAATTCACAGCCAGACTGTCATGGCGGCTTGTTCAGAATATGATCTCATATTGTACTAAAATAGTTCACCGAAACGTGTTTCTGAAAACATTTTAAGCGAGAAATAGGCCGTGCAGTTGCTGAATCTGTCTTAATTTCAGATCAACAAAGGTCAGTTTAAAAGATTTTCGTCAGATTTTTTCCGGGTGAGTCCCGACTGCCCTGTCTCCGACTGAACATGTCGGGTCGGCCAAAATGAAGGCCGACAGCTCCTCTGACGGACGACGGCACGGAACACACCGAAAAGACTCGAGTCACCGACCTCGCCAGACGGTCCGACGGCTGATAATCGGCTCTGTGTGTCTGCGCCCTTAAAGGGGGAGTCGCGTCGCTGCTCCTTCAGAACGTTAGCATGTGCCAGATCTACCGTCCCTCCCTACCGGCTCACTCCCACTGCCTTTCTCTTTACACATCATGGCCTCTTCCCTGTCCTGTGCACGAGTGTTGTTTTGTTTGTTTCCCATTTTCAGCGCACACAGAACAGACAGCAAGCAGACCATGGAGGGCAGGGGCGCTGTATAGGGGGGAAAAGTTAGGACAATTCCAAGGGCCCATGACTGACAGGGGCCCCAAAAAATAGGTAAAAACTAATTTAACTAAAATTATTAAACCATCATCATTCAGTATATATATTTCAAATATAATAATAAAATTAATGATCTCTTTGTTTTTACTTGTTTTTGGCAGTAAAAGTTAAATATCCCCATTGACAAAAAAGTAAACATCCATATAGACCAACCACCCCCCTGTATCTGCATGAAATGGTTTGGTCCTGCCGTAGCGCACTCAGACCAGTGTTGCCAACTTAGCGACTTTTCAGACCACCTTAGCGACTTTTTTTTTTAAAAAGCGACTAGCGACAAATCTGGCAACTTTTTGTAGAAAAGTCACCAGTATTGTCCAGCGACAACGCAAGGTATTTCTCTCCTATAGCCGCCAAAACAGTCTTCTGTTCTGTGACAGAGGAGCAGCGGAGCAGCCTCTCCCCTCTCTCCTCATGTGCAGCAGCACTGCGCACAGTGCGCAGGCAGGTAGAAGGGGAGGGGGGGTCAGGGTGTGCGGGGGCCGGTGTAGGTAGGAGAGACAGCAGGACGCGACAGGAGAAAGACGCCGCTGAGCTGGCCTGGCCCTGGGCAAGCCAGCCTTCTTTGAGAATTCTTTATCAATCTTTTTCCCTCCCTTTGTAGAATTTCTTAGAATTTTTTACTTCAAAGATAGGCTACCTAAGTAATAATTATAAGGTAAAATAAATTCCTGTATTGAATTTGTGATTATTTGGCTAAAGAGTTCTATTTCTTTCTATCTACCTTGCTGACACAACCACTACGCTTTATACAAATGATTGCGTAATGACGTCAACAATATGCAAATGAGCGTATGACGTCATCTAGCGACTTTTAGCGACTTTTGGAGCTGGTGCTAGCGACTTTCATTGGAAAAGAGTTGGCAACACTGACTCAGACTCAATGACGGTGTTTAGTTGCAGATGTGGCAGAACTACAGTAACTACAGTGTTGTCAAGTAACGTTAAATCAAAATCTGGTTTTCAAAAAAGGAAAGAGAGGAAAGAGAGAGAGGAAAGACAAAGGAAAGGGTGTCAAACTGTAACCCAGTTTTTCACCAAGAAAGGTGGGTAGCCTATAGTCTGTGAGTGGTATTAACCTGTTGGCTTAATGTCCATAGTGAAATAAGCTAGCTAGCTACAGACTAGTGTTAGCCTACATTTCATCACCATTTAATCAGTGCAGGGAAACGTTTAGCAAGATATTCTTATTAAATCATTGTCCCTGCACCCCAGTCTCCCCCTAACTGTGCCCCTCCCTGTCCAAGTGAAGAAGGTGAGCAACATTGTGTTCAATGACATGCCAGTTAGCATTATAGCAGGGAGTCTGTGGGGATTTCTCTGCAGGGCTCTCAAGTGTCACGCATTGAGCGTGACAGTCACTCATTTTGGTCTTTTGTCACGCACTCCCGCCACACATTGTATTTCTCACGCGGAAAAACTATTTATAATATATTTAATATGCCGCAGTGGCCAAAATTTCTCTGGCGCGCGGCTCTCACTATGGAACCGGCAGGAATCAAGCGCGTCTCCCCTGGAGTTCGTAGTCAAGGCTGCCACTCATCAGCCAATCAAAAAAAAGAAAGGGGCTACACAATAGCCAGTCAGAAAAACACACTATTGTATCTGGGTAAGATTTAACACAACAACCAATGAAAAAAAAAAGCATAGAGCAGCGTACAGACACTTCCCTAAACGTTCGCTCATTCAGAGACCCAAACGGGGCTCTGTGTCTGTCAGATGGATGAGATCTATCGTATCAGCAGAGCAATCACGTAACGCACAGCAGACTATGGTGCAGGTAGATTATTTTCAGAAATATAGTGAATATTATAACTTTATTTTTCTCAAAATATTACGACTCCTCCAAATCTCAGAACACAGATATATTTTGAATGTGCACAAAGTTTTGAACATGAGCAGAAATCTTGCTCAAACTTAACAATATTACAGTCCAGGGTTTATTAATTCATTCAAATGAATTAATGTATCATTGAGGTGAATAATTGTCATATGCACATTTAAGGAGGTTACTTCCTCAACAAAAGATGTAAAAGAGGAGGGTGACGTAAATGATGCCTAGGCGACGTGTGTGCTGACTCAGATATAATAATAGAAAAGCCGATCTACAGGAGAGCCGATCTACAGGAGAGCCTTACTTCAATATATTCCATTATGTTTTTATATTTGGATTATAATCTATGTTTCCCTTTACATAAAGATATTTCCAGCATAAATTGATTCAGAAAAAGGTAGATATATACAAATTCACCAGAATGCAGGAAATGAAGTGTTTAATGCTCAAAATTTTCTCCCAGACTCCCCACATCATTAGTCACCATGTGGAAATGGAATAAATACTTTGTATTTGGTTGAATTGTCAGTGCCATGTGTCAAATCTTTTCTTCTGCAAGTCTGAGCAATTATTAATAACAACAACAAAAACACTAATAATAACACCCCCATTCCCGCGATCCATCCAAACCAGGTCCTAGAGTTGTGGTGACAACAGCTGCGCAGAGGGGGCCCAAATTTGATTTTTTGTCATGGGGCCCAAAATTCCTGGTGGTGCCGCTGATGGAGGGATATTTGCTGAATTTCACAAAATGATTGGATTAGAGTCGACTACTCCACTTTTAAATTATCAGTTCAAGTGAAAGTCTAAGAGGAGTAAAGATAACATGTCCTCTGGCTGCCTAATACACTTCACAAAGGCTTGGTAAATCATTCCATAAAAAGATGAATATTTGCAGTAGCACTTACAGTGTTACAGGCCTGAAATTCTGATCAGATCAAAATGTCTTGTTCAGGTCTCAAGCAGTTAACCAAGCAGCAACTACCAGGTCTGAAAAGTGAAGTCAATGGTGAAGCCGAAGCCTTAAACCTGCATTCTATCTAACTTCCAACAGGGGACGACTCCATTGGCTCCAAAAAGAAGTATAAGAACTCCTGCACACTGGCTGCGTGGCGTGAGCTTGGCGTTTCTGTTGCGTGGCGGCTGCGTGGCATTTTCTATGTCATTGCACACCAGAAACGTGTCTGACGTGGCGCTGCTGCTGTTAGCCTTGTCTGTACACATATAGGCTACAGAATATTTCGTTCTGTGTTGACAGGTGCAATATTTGAAAATCGATAATTATTTATTATTTTTTTTAAATTACATTTATATCTGCATTTATGTCAAAACCTAGAGACTTTCAAACATCAAAATGTCATTTGTTAAATGTATTTGTGTCATTTTGCTAGGAAACGCTTCCAGCACGCTTGCGTCTCGCATGAAAAATAGGCCTTGGTCCTATGATCTTATTTCTTTAAAAAAATAATTACCGTTGTCAATGGGGAGAGACAAATAATTTTTGATCCTGTTTGAATTGAGCCATGAATTACACAAATGATAATGTTTGTAATTTTTAGAGTGAAATGACTAAAAACTTACACACAGTGGCATGGGACCCCTTGGGGTCTGAGGCTCACTTTGCCCTGCTAGTAATCTTCCACATGTGCTCCTTAATACACTCTGATGTTCTGCTGTCCTCTTTATTCCCTCATTTTCATCAAATGTAAATGTGCTTTTTCATGTGTAAAGACTGCAATTCATTTATAGTTCATTCTCAATTATTACAAATCTACTTTGTGCATTTTTTTTCATCTTATTTGCTTGTTTTGGTGGTTATAAAAGTACACATGTGGATAGCTCCTTTATGTGTTCTAGTTCCAGTTCTGCTATTTTCTTATAGCCATCAGATTGCATCATAAGTCCCAAGCTGAATACCCATACAGTAAGTTCACTCACACAAACACACATGAGACAATATCATGCATATGTAACTTATGCTAAACAGACAAATAACTAAGTATAACTTATGCAGCATGAACATGAACACATGTAATATAACTATTAAAGCACAAAAGGTAAAACACTGATTTGTCATAATGATAGCAAAATGGTGTGTGCATGTGTGATGATGCTTTGATTTGATGTTCTCAGTCAATACTGACTGCATGTAGTCTTCCTCTGTGTCTTTTTGCAAATAGTTTAATATGAGTTGAGGTACCAAACGGGAAATAGCCTACCTGAACTCAGTCCCCTAGTTAATCTGCTGAATGGATGTGTAGCTTGTGTCTTTAATCATACAGTCCTTCTCATCATATAATGTATCAAAGTGATTTAGAAGCGAAACTAACAGTGTCTGTTTGGCTGAAGATGATGATACTGGAGGTGACGCTCGTGCAGTGCTGTTCCCTACCACATCACACTGCTGGTCCAATATGCAGTCCAATACTGCAGCCTTTTCGGCAGGGAGCGCGCTTCCAAATTTACCCTCCCGCTGCGCTCGCTCCCCGTGCCTTAAAAAGCCGCGTGCACGGCTGAAGGTCACTTAAACACAAAAGGCTTTCAGCGCTGCGGTCCAATATAGCGCATGCGCGCTGCCGGAGGACTGCTTCACAGACCGCAATATGGCGAGAATGCCTGGCAGCGGAGACACGGAGCAGGAGCAGCTGAGCTGCCCCGACAGGAGCGGGGAGGAGGGGGAGGAGGAGGATGAAGATGAAATCCAGGAGGTCCAGATCACCGGGGAGGAAGAGGACGAGGAGTCCGACAGAGATGGTGCGGAGCTGGAGTGGGAGTCAGGGGGCACGGTGCTGGACTCCAGCGGTTCCTCCGCGGAGATGCAGGCGGTCCTTATGCGGAGTATGGACCGGGGAGAGGAGGAGGGAGAGGCGGAGGCGTGCAGCGGCAGCATGCCCGCCGGGATGGAGTCTCACCTGGAGGGAGAGCTGCAGCGGTCGGAGCGGAACAGGCTGAGCGAGAACACGCGCCTGGCCACCCGGTACGCGGTGAGGATCTTCCGGGAGTACCTCAGCGAGAAAGCCCAAAGTCCAGACTTTGAAACTCTGGACAAGGACGCGCTGTGCGCGGTGCTGCGCTCCTTTTACGCGGAGGCGCGCTCCAAGAGTGGACAGCTGTACAGTAAGTCGTCCCTCATCAGCATCCGGAGCTCCCTGAACCGGTACCTGAACGAGCCGCCCTACTGCCGCACCCTGGACCTCACCAAGGACCCGGAGCTGCGCAGCGCCAACCTGACCCTGGCCGCGGTCATCCGGCGGCTGGAGGAGCAGGGCGCCGGGCCCGTGGTGCAGAAACAGGCCATCACGCGCTCGGACCTGCGGAAACTCTACGAGTCCTCTGTGTTCAAGAGCGACACGCCATTCGGGCTGCTCAACAAAGTCTGGTTCGAGACCTGCATGTATTTCTGCACCCGGGGCCGCGAGAACCAGCGGGAGCTGGAGGAGGACTCGTTCGGCCTGGCGGTGGATGAGGACGGGAGAAAGTTTGTCTACTTTAAAGCTCTGGGGCCGTACCACAAGTCCCGCTCCGCCGCTTGGACCAAGAAGCGACCAGACGCAGACGAGGACACCCTGCCGCGGATGTACGAGACGGGCTCGGAGCAGTGTCCGTACGCCAGCTTCGTCCGCTACGTGTCCAAACGGAACCCGCTGTGCGGGGCGTTCTTCCAGCGGCCCCGGGACCACTGCTGCGCGAGCGACGTGACGTGGTACGAGAACAAAGCTATCGGGAAGAACCTGTTGGGCACCAGGATGCAGATGTTGTCGCGCGCCGCCAAGCTCTCCAAGACCTACACCAACCATTGCATCGGCGCCGTCTCCATAGCAACGCTCAACAGCATCGTGGGCGTCGCGAGCTCCAGGCCGACGACGACGCTTTGCGTTGCCTCGGAAACGGGAAACGGCCACGCGCGGTCCCACCTGCAGCTTGTGATCCCGTACCTCCGGCGGGTGACCGACGTCGCGGACGTGAAGCCGCCGCGGACAGCGATACACAGAGAAACAGCCGACAGGGTCCGCGCCGAGGAGGACCCGGGGGCTCCGTACGCCAAGAGGCTGTGCGTTCGCCCCGGGACACGCGCGCCATCGCCTATGGAGCGGAAGGAGAGCGAGCCGGAGCCTGCCAGAGCCCCGGAGTCCCACAGTCATCCGCAGCCCGGTGTGCGCTCCCCGGCCGCTGTGTCCACACAGGTAACAGAGGACACGTAATCGTTTCTCTTCTCCAGCAGCGTGTGTGTTAACAGCTCGTGCGTAAATTCCGCCGCAGCGTGCCTCAGCAGCGCGTGAGTAACATACTGCGCACAGAAAGTTTATTATGACAAATGAAGGTCTGAACAAAAGTTCTGGAGATGTCCACACACCACTTCTCTTTTAAGGAGGACGTATTCTGTAGCCGGTACATAAAGTGCACAGGCCGCACTGCTCTGTTTTATTTTACAGATTCTTCCTATTTGTAAAAAACACAAAAAGATCCAAAAACTACAAAAAACACACTGTGAGTTTACATGTCTATGGTAAAAGAACATGAAAAACACACAACTGTGGAAAAACCATAGCATTTAGATTTTTAAAGAAAATGTGTTAATTAATAAAAAATGTTAAAATACATTTGCAAATGTATCAAAATTTTACAAATATGTATCTTTTATTTAATAGATTAAATTGTTATATTCAAGTTTAATGTGGCCAAGTTGGATCAGTGGGTAGAGCAGGCGCACATATACTGAGGGGCTTATGCCTCGACGCAGAGGTCCAGAGTCCGATCTGTGATGATTTTGTATGTCTTCCCCCTCTCTCTCACCTAAGCTGTCCTATCAAATAAAGGCAGAAAAACCCCAAAAAATAATCTTAAAAAAAATTCAAGTTTAATACTGTAAATTAATTTCTTAAATTAGATCAAATTAGTGAATACAAATTAGTAAGTGTAAAATTTAAGCTACAAATTAGTTTAATTTTGGAAAATTACTGTATTTTTTACAAGAAAGTTATTTTACGTTACTTCACAGATTTTTTTGGCACTAAAGCTGCCATTTTTTGTTTTTTTTTGTTTTACAGTTTTGTATCAAAGTGTTGTAGAAATAATGAAAGGGGATAAGCCTAGTTTACATGTTTATACTTTTTAAAAGATCAATTTGTGGATTAGTTTACCCATGTTTAGTGGAGAATTTGCACAGTCCTGACCATACATAGTCTACTGATTACACATTTAAAGCTTCTATGTGTAAAATTTGTAAATGTTCAACTTGTGCCTTCACAGTCATTTAAAATATGCTATAATCACTTAAACATTTTACAGTACATTAACTTTAAAGGTGCTCTAAGCGATGTCACGTGTTTTTTAGGCTACATTTTTTGTCACGTAAAGCAAACATCTCTTCACTATCCACTAGCTGGAGTTGGTGGAGACAGAAACAGCTAAAGGAGAGAGAATATTGGACAGACATTCATCAGGTGGACACAAACATGACTCTAAATCAATGCTAATGTTGACTGCTGGATGTGTAAATAGGCAAAAGTTTGTTAATATGTTCGCTTCAAAATCTTCATAAAAGTGATATTATGTGAGTCATGTTTTCAGCTTGTTCCCCAAGAGGGCAGGGTAAAAATGGTGTTAATGAAAAGTTATGGATACTAATTACTCTCATAATACACACATTAATGAGACTATAAACTGCAAAGTGGCCATAAACCTGATAATGCTGTTGTGCTGGGTGGGCAAACAGAGAACCGTTCAGAGAATAGCTCAACCAGACTTCAGGTCAAGGACTTGAGATCTGATCTTGCAAGACTTAAGGCCAATTTATGGGTACATACAGTATGTAGCTACGTGGAGATACAGATCCTACACCGTAGCCTGATGTGGATCTCTCTAAAAATGTTACTACACGTTGCAGCGACACAGACCGCAACAACTGTGATTGGTCCGCTCGGCTGTGGCTTGGTAGCGTTGCATTTCCTCCGACTCATTTCCGGGTTCTCCTTCTCCATCAACAACATGAAATCATGGAGAGGGTTAACTTTTCCTGCTCCAGATTTCCCACCGTGGTCAGAAAGAATAGGAGGAGACACTTTGTTACTCTCACTATGACTCTAGAGTCACTACTCGCTCTGAAGATAATCACCGTCACACACACACACACACACACACACACATAGTGCATCTCACTATCTTTGTGGGGACCCGTCATTGACATAATGCATTCCCTAGCCCCTTACCCTAACCTTAACCATCACAACTAAATGCCTAACCTTAACCCTTACCCTCAACCTAACCATAACCTAATTATATCCCTAATCCTAAAACCAAGTCTTAACCCTAAAACAGACCTTTAACCTTGTGGGGTCCAGCATTTTGGCCCCACAAAGCTGTCCGGACCCCACAAGTATACTTTATTCCCGGTTTTTGGACCCCACAAATGTTAATGTTAAAAAAAAAAAAAATGTTAAAAAAGTTAAACAAGAACACACACACACACACACACACACACACGCCCTGCTATTCTCTTCAAGAGATCGACGCACCCACCAACACACAAGTATAAACTTCAGGCCACTTACATAGGCTACGGTGAAAGCTATGCGCGGAGCCTCCGCAGAAGCATAAATCCCGCTTTAGAGTTGAACATAAGACAATGAATAACTGAACAGGTTTGAAGAGAGCAGTTTGGCACACCAGTCTAGAAGACCTTTATTCTCAGCCTGTCAGGCACTGGCCTCCAACCAGCCGGCCAATTGCTTCTGTCTGAGCCTAACGCTTTTCCTCTTGCCAGGCACCTGGCATTGTAAAGTAGCCTACAAGGCAATCTGGAATAGCTGGTGCTCTGACAGAGCAAAGGCATATCTATGTGTCTGACAGACTGTCATTGTGTTTCTTTACTCCCTGTCAGGATCCTGACATTATCTGGCAGTCCTGGGGGCTGTTTCACAAAAGCAGAATTTAGAAATACAGGATAAGCGATAAAGCGAGGCTTGACCTAGTCTAATCTGTGCAGTGCTGAGGAGAAGCGACTAGGTCGAGCCAGGCTAAATCAATTCGGATAGATGCACGTTCACGGCTTTCCTTAGCAGACCGCGAGGTCGATCACAGATTTACTGATGCTAAAATGGAGAATACACATTGTTCATACTTTATACAGAGTGAGCAGCAGCTTCTTGTGGAAGTATGATAAGGTGAAACACATTGTTTGTAAAAAAAAAAAAAGAAACATGGACGCTGTGATGAAACAGCGAGAGATCGCGGACCGACTGAATGCGTATGTAGCCTAAAAATATACATTAACTGACCACTGCTCTGAATTGAAACTGTCATAATCATACCATTCAAGGATTAGGCTACTAATCATTTGCACAAATGAACAGTTGTGGACTATAAAATCTAGAAACTATAAAGATAATTAAGAGATAAATATATTGCACACTGTAAACATGAATGTAACAGAGTGTATTCATCAGTTATTTCCCTTCAGCAGAATATAAGGTCAAAAACCATTGGGGTGTCCTCTCCCTGTTGTTTCATGAATGTACAGTAGTCTACACTATATACAGTAGATATTGGTTCAGTGAACTAAGACTATAATTAAGGAGGATTGTACAATTAGGATGTTTTTTATAATAGTACAATCCTCCCAAATTATAGTCCCAGTTTACTGGACAACACAAATTGTGTGCTAAGAATGCAAATTTATTGAATCCTTTAGTGTTAAAGAATACAAAAAAAATGAATCAACTAAAATAATTTAAGGTGCACTATAGAAACACACACAGTACTTTCTATATTGCCCTTAGTAACAGACTTCATTTAAAACACATTTGGCAACTTTATCAGCCTTTTCTAATTATCTCAACAACTGCCATAATCTATTCATCAAACTTCTAACAACAATATTAACAGCAATCTCCATACAGCAATATAACAGTAACAATGACTGTCACATGCATACTTATAAAAAAAAATAATGGTCACAACTTTAAATAACAGTACTTAAAGGTCCCATGGCATGAAAATTTCACTTTATGAGGTTTTTTAACATTAATATGCGTTCCCCCAGCCTGTCTATGATCCCCCAGTGGCTAGAAATGGTGATAGGTGTAAACTGAGCCCTGGGTATCCTGCTCTGCCTTTGAGAAAATGAAAGCTCAGATGGACCGATCTGGAATCTTCTCCTTATAAGGAGCAAGGTTACCTCCCCTTTCTCTGCTTTGCCCGCCCAGAGAATTTGGGCCACCCATGAGAGAGAGACATCATGGCTTTCAAATGAGCAAAGTGGCAGTTGGTCAAGGCCACACCCCCACCCTCCATCTTGCCCCCCCCCCTCCCTCTCCTCCTCAATAGCTACAGACACAGAAATGGCACATCCTAAGGAAAGCTCATTGTGGGAGGGGTTCTAGGGGCTGTAATTCTGCACCAAGGCTGAATTTTGGGAAAGAGACTTCAGATACAGTATTAGGGGACCATTAAGGTCTATATAAAAGAGACTTCAGATACAGTATTAGGGGACCATTAAGGTCTATATAAAAGAGACTTCAGATACAGTATTAGGGGACCATTAAGGTCTATATAAAAGAGACTTCAGATACAGTATTAGGGGACCATTAAGGTCTATATAAAAGAGACTTCAGATACAGTATTAGGGGACCACTAAGGCCTATATAAAAGCATTCAAAGAGCACCATGTCATGGGACCTTTAAATGAACAGCAATGCACCTGTTGTATTTTAATGCAGGCTGATAATAATAAGGTAAAACCACTGCTGAGTGAACAGAAAAGGCTCCAGGATTAAATAAATCCTGGCTGTTAGCCTGGTCAGGAGCAGGCTAGCTGTAAAGAATAAATCTCCATGGTAACTTAGGTTAGGGGTGCATGATATATCGACTCAATATCGTTATCGCAATATCACGTTGCGCAGTATTATATCGAAAGTGTCGCAATAAGTATGCAATATTTTGTTTGTTTTGTGGAGCGCTGCGTCCCGTCCGTTGGCTGTGTGGCTAAGTTGTGTTTGATTTAGAGCCCGCTTGAAACGCTATAATGATCATCATTTCATTGGCCAGTTACCGTGCCACTTGCACATGTTAGTAGATGTCAGCGCACGGGTCCACTACGTGACAAACCCTATGTAGTGTACCATGTGTGTGCATATTCCGACAGAGTGACAGTGTAAGTGAAGAACTAGATAGAGACAACAAAACGGAACGAATCAGAGAAGCGAAAGGAAAGTTGTGTCCTGTTCTCTTTATTTATTTATTTTCTACTGTACAACCAGTAAAACATGTCCTGTTCTGTAGACATGGTCGTTATCTATTTATTCATGTTGTACCAGTCCAATATGAAAGTCAATTGAAATAAACCTTGTGTTGTAAAAAAAAAAACTTGTTTAATTTGTTATGAATCTATTTTGATGCGTTTTCCCATAACGTTTGTAATTTTACATATGTTTAAAAATATCGCAATTAATATTGATATCGCAATATTCATAATCGATATCGCAATATCACATTTTGTCAATATCGTGCAACCCTAAGTCTTAGGTGCCTCTGCTTTTGTGAAACTGAGTCAAGGCTAAATTGAGCCAGGATAACTGGGAAATCCCGGCTTAATCCCTTATCTTGGTTTTGTGAAATAGCCCTCAGGGCTGCCTGGGAGCTATCATTCTGAATCATCAGCACTTCTCTAAAAACACATACTGGACCTAGTGGGTCAGGCCTGCCAGCTGGATCCCAGGATGTCACAGGCTTCAGTGTGATTGGCTCCTTGCAGAGGGAAGCCTTACCTGTCAGACTGTATTGGTGGAGCAGAAGTCCTATAGGCCTGGACAAATATATAAACCAAAATAAAATACTATATCAACGGGGTATATTATAAGCCCCCAGTAATTTATGCTAATTAAGTGCTTTGAGATGCATTGATGGTTTTATTTGGCCACTTGGGGGGCAACAGAACAAGGTGTGAACCAAACACAAGATTAACATATTATAACCTTTTAAAGTTGCAAAAAGTTGCCTCGATTTACACATCCCAGCAGACTTAAGCAACATTAGCAAACAATTTGGGTCGTGTCTCTGCTCACTTGATGAATGTCAGTCCAATATTCTCTTGTCTCTAGCTGCTAAATGCTCCACTACAGTATGTCCACTAGCTAGTCTCTAGCTGTGCCCGTCTGCTGTTTGCTACCAAGCAGGTGGTGTACAATGGCTTCATGAACAGCTGCCTTCTTCTGCTGAAAATGAGATTGATGAGAGCTGTGAGACTGAAGCGAAAGCAGTTGAGGGGCATAAAACCAAAACAACGAGCTGAAAAACACTGAAGCTTAAAAAATGTGAAAGTTCTCTTAGTACTACATACTCACAACAAATGGACTTGCGCACACAATTCTGAATACTTGAAGGTCATGTTTAAACAACAAGCCTCCAGACTGCTAAACTGCGCACAAATCCTATCATTTAGCACACTTTGTTCACCTGGAGAACACTGGCCTTCAAAAGAGACTCGTTCGAGATAAACTGCGCCTCGCCTGTGAAGTGGACGAGAGCAGGCGGCAGCAGCCGGGGGCGGTGACAAAAACCTGCTGTCAAGTCGGACAGTTTCCAGCCGTTTCCAGCAGCCTTCAGGCTGAACAGGAGGTCACAGAAACACTCACATCCTGTAAGGTCCGATTCCGATTTAATAAAATGTTATCAGACCCATATATCAGCTTGTACACAGTCTCCATTTGTTTTTATTAAGACAGAGTAGCTGTCAAAATGCTCTACATGCGATCTGTTGCTGATTTTAGATGATCTGTAATCTGAACAGATTTAGTCTCTCTGACTTCTAAACGTCACTACCAGCCACACAACACGTGGTTTGTAAAGAATACGCCTTAAATCAGACAAATAACAATTCAAATCCCTCCAATTCAAAAACAATAAAAAGCTTATATAAAACGTCATCATGTTGAGTCGATTCTGAACCAATCAGCTGAGAGCCAGGCGTTTCCCAGCATGCCCTGGGTCCACCTGTGTCTTGCAGTCAGTGGAGAGCAACTGCGCTGCCTGCGTGTCAAACCTGCAGCCGCCTCGATCTCACGTTATCGTGTCGAGTCGGAATCAAGTCGGCCATAAATCTAACCGGCATGCATTGGCCGGTGATCGATTCTGCGCAGACTTGGCTCATCTCGAACAAGCCTAATGCCACACCCTAATTACCAACTGGGTCTTACTCATGTCTCACCTGTTCAAACTCAAAACACTCCAATCATGTGTCGGACCAGGAAAGAGGCCTCAGGGGACCTCTGCTGTGTTGGGGGTGGGGATGAAGTTTATTTTTTATCTTTTGTGGGCCTCCCTTTTTGTATTTGTGCATTAATTTCACCCCAGTCCCACAGTCTAAACATGATCCTACTATAGTGGATCTGATTTATCTTATCAGTGTAACTACTGTGAGTTTTGCTAAAATAGATAACAAAAATAGGTTTGACTCTGGGAAGCTGGGTTGGGAGTTTATTTGATAGACAGATGGGCTTTGTATCCTTTGCTGACACAATGATTGTGTCAGTGCATTATTTAGATGATACAATTACAGTATTGCAACCTATGTTGGAACAAAAAACAAAACAAAAATTCTACACATTTTTAACATTTGAATATGTAACATGACCTACATGAACACCAGTATTTTAAATGTATCACAGCAGTGTTTAAGTGATGCTCTGTAAGCGATATGGTGTGTATCGATTTGGTGAAGAAAAAAAAAGAGTGCATTGTTTAATTTTGCAAAAGTTTGTGGAGTTTTGACAAAATGATTAACTCTTTTCAGTTTTGTGTTTAGAGTTTATACTTGCAGGAAACATGTTTAAACAATTTGGGAAAACTTTATTATAAAAATATCAGTGCCCCTTTAAAGTGACTGTACATCTGTGAAACGTCTAAGTGATTATAGTAATTTTTAATGACGGTGTTGGCACATGTAGGAAAAAAAAATCCCTGTCAAAACCGGCACCACCAAAGTAAGGGTTTTTCAAATCCTGCACATAGAGCCTTAATGGTGTGAAAACAAAAAAATTGTTGAAAGACATTAAAAGCTTCGTAGAGCAGAGGGGGACTGCAGAGTTGGTGATAGTTTTCTGTGGGTTTGTCACAGTGACAATTTTCACATTATACATAGTTAATATGAAAATTATTGATTAGTGAGGCTGAATCTGATGGATCAGTGGTGAGGGGCATTTGCTGACAGTCTGATGTCTGATGCTTTCTTCACATAAGTTTATGTCTCCACCACATTGGTATAATAATAATGTAGCCTATATTTAAATTGTGCACTAACACCAACTGATGTGGGATGATTCGGTCAGTTGTGACTTAGTCTCAGCGCTGTGGAGTAATGTCTGGCTGGCTGGACGAGTTAACATTCTGGTATAGGGGGAAAAAATGCTCTGTTTGTATTTCTTTAAACCAATCACAATTGACTTGGGCGGCACTAAGCTCCGGATGCAGCAATGGTGCCCTTACAAAATAGATAGCAGAGATGGCAGAAAGGGAAGAGAAAGCCCGAAATCCCGCACAGATAGGTGCACCATACATCAGGCTTTATACACGCACTGTACTGCTCTAGACATTGTGCCTATGATCTCTAAAATAAGTAGAATAGTTTTTACCACTATACTAATTATAATAGTACTATAATTTTATACTGGTACTACCACTGTGTGTGTGTGTGTGTGTGTGTGTGTGTGTGTGTGTTTTGTGTCGCAGGACAGCTGTGGCAGCAGCAGTACGTCCAGTCAGCAGCTGGTCTCCGTGTCTCCTGCGTCTCCTCTGGGCTCCGCCGGCATCCCCACACCAGCCCAGCTCACCAAAACCACCGCGCCTGTCCACATCGACGTAGGAGGACACATGTACACCAGTAGCCTGGCCACCCTTACAAAGTACCCTGAGTCACGGTGAGAGAGACACACAGCCACTATGAAATAAACCTTAAAGGAGATAATTCCAACCAATTTTTACGTTAATCTTGATCACTATAGCTACGCAACTATTTTCGATAGAAAAAACCCCGACCCGAATCAGTGCAGGCAACACAGAGTAGCTGCAACTACGTACTACAAGCGCCCCCTGAGCTAAAACGGCGGTTGTCGGGGCAAGTTTTAAAGTGCCTTTGTGCCTCTTAACAGACACAAAATGCAATTAATATGTCTGTGTCACATGAACAGGGCCCTTACGTGTCAACAAGATGGTTTTCAACTCAGACATTGTTTAAATTCACCTACCCTGTATTTGGGTCAGGGTTTTTTTCTATCGAAAGTACTTGCATAGCTATAGCGATCAAGATTAACGTAAAAATTGGCTGGAATTCTCCTTTAACATACACTGACTACACCTGACTTTAATACAAGGTGTTTGTTATAGTATAAGTCATCACGGTAGTCATCCCTAAACTGTCCCTTAATTTAAAATGGCAAAACTATTAATTTGAAATATTTGACGAATCCATTAATTATCAAATGAGTGTTTTATTAAGGTTGGTATTTGTCTTTACAATTACATTAGGCGTAAGGGGCTCTTAGGGCCCTGACACACCAACCCGACGGCCAACCGTCGGCAGAAAAGGCAGTTGGACTGTCAGGATCAGTCGGCTCTCCGAGGTCCAAAAAGTGCCTCGGAACACACCGAAGCGACGCCGACTTGAGCGTACGTTCTGCGAAAGGGCAGGCACTTTCAAAAAATACCTGGCAGGTGATCGGATGAACCATCTGTCTATCACATCTGCCATTGTTGTTTCGAACGAAGTCACGGCCGTCACACACAGCTAAAACACGCTGTAGCTGCCATTAGCTCCTCACCGTACGCTGATTGGTTCAATCCTCTGCTGTTCAGACACAGACGCATTACTTAAAGCCTGACAGGATGGATTTTCATGTGATTTGTGATCCTGCAAGAATCAAGCTGCTGTGCAAGGTAACTTGAACTTAAACTCAGACAGAAAAAACGCCCAAGCTGCTTATTTTGTTAAAGGAACACGCCGACTTATTGGGAATTTAGCTTATTCACCGTAACCCCAAGAGTTAGACAAGTCCATACATACCCTTCTCATCTCTGTGCATGCTGTAAGGCTGTCTGACGGTTCCAGCGGCATTAGCCCATCACAGTACATGCAGGTGAATGGTTCCAGCAATCTTACTGCTCCCAATAAGTGACAAAATAACGCCAACATGTTCCTATTTACATGTTGTGATTTGTATAGTCACAGCATGTACAAAAAACAATGTAACATGAGACACAGCCATCTTCTAACCGTAAACAAACCGGGAACTATATTCTCAGGCGGAAGAATATAGTACTTGGGCGGAATGATTTGCTTTGCAGCAAGCCTGTCTGAGAATATAGTTCCCGGTTTGTTTACGGTTAGAATATGGCTGTGTCTTGTCTAACTCTTGGGGTTACGGTGAATAAGCTCAAGTCCCAATAAGTCGGCGTGTTCCTTTAACACAACAAAATAACAGATGGCTTTGACATTGATCCGATTTTGGCGTCTTTAACTGAAAAGGCGCTTAAGGAAGCTTCATGAAGCATTTTCAATGGTGGAATGAACTCCCCATTGACATCAGGACAGCAGAAACTCTACACGTCTTCCGCCGCAGAGACAGAAAATTCTTTCTCTCATATTGTCTCTAAATGTAACAGTTGAAGTTAGGTGATCTACTATTTGGGTTGTAGCTAGTGACGGACAAATGAAGCCTCATGAAGCTTTATGAACCATTTTCTTAATTCTCTGAGCACACTAGATGGCGCTCTTGGTTTAATAAAAAAAAAAAAAAGGCTCATAATAAATAAAATAGTTCATGAAGCTTCATGAGGCTTCATTTGGTTATCACTAATTTGAACCTAGCCTTTAAAGTTACCTTCGCATGTACTTCAAGTAGAGTGGGAAGCTGTTTCAGTCAGATTTCATTTCTGATAGCAGACCTGGTCATAGTAACAGCCCCAGGCAGAGAGAGAAAATGACCCATATTTCCACCATCCACTGATGTCACAATACAGCAGTGGATGATGGGAGGTAAAGGCTGCTGCAGCATAACTTTACCTAATATATTCAAATAAGATCGGAAAGTGGCAAAGTGTACTTTTTCTAAAATGGAACCTATTATGCTTTTCCATATGTTCTGCCATATCTATAACATTACAATACCAAATTTTTTTTATGTAAACCAGGGCCAAAGCTTCAAATAATGAGGCAAGGCAAGGCTGATTTATTTGTATAGCACATTTCAGCAACAGGGCAATTCAAAGTGCTTTACATAAAACATTAAAGAACAGTTAAAAACGATTAAAAAAAAAACTGATAAAATACGAGAATAAAATTTACAGTGCAGTATAAGAAATTAACAATTATTTAAAGAAAGGCAACATCAAAAAGAAAGGTCTTCAGCCTTGATTTAAAAGAACTGAGAGTTGCGGCAGACCTGCAGTTTTCTGGGAGTTTGTTCCAGCTATGTGGAGCATAAAAACTGAACGCTGCTTCCCCCTGTTTAGTTCTGACTCTGGGGACAACAAGCAGACCTGTCCCAGACGACCTGAGAGGTCTGGGTGGTTCATACTGTAGTAGCAGATCAGAAATGTATTTTGGCCCTAAACCGTTTAGTGATTTATAAACCAGCAAAAGTATTTTGAAATCAATTCTTTGAGGCACTGGAAGCCAGTGTAAAGACTTCAGAACTGGAGTGATGTGATCCACTGTCTTGGTCTTAGTGAGAATTCGAGCAGCAGCATTCTGAATCAGCTGCAACTGTCTGATAGATTTTTTTTAGGGAGACCTGTAAATACACCGTTACAGTAGTCAAGTCTACTGAAGACTAAAGCATGGACAAGTTTTTCCAAATCCTGCTGAGACATAAGTCCTTTAACCCTTGATATATTCTTAAGGTGAAAATAGGCTGATAATTGTCTTAATGTGGCTGTTGAAATGCAGGTCTGAGTCCATGACTACACCAAGATTTCTGGCTTTTTCCATCTGTTCCTAACATTGTCGTTTGAAGCTGAGCGCTGACTTTTAATCGTTCCTCTTTTGCTCCAAAAACAACCACCTCAGTTTTCTCTTCATTTATAGAATAGAAAGTTCTTGCACATCCAGTCGTTAATTTGTTCAATGCACTTAGTCAGTTTTTGTATTGGACTATAGCCTCCTGGTGATAAGGTTATGTAAATTTGTTTGTCGTCCGCATAACTATGGTAACTTATTTTGTTGTTTTCCATCGAAGCCAGTGGCAGCATGTAGATGTTAAACAGAAGAGGCCCCAGAACGGAGCCTTGGGGAACTCCACACGTCATATTTGTATGCTCAGATGCATAATTACCGATAAGTAGTCCCTATTCTTTAAGTAGGATTCAGGTAAACATATTCAGATAAACGTATTTCAGAGAAATCCCTGTGAGCAAAATCCTCAGATTTCTCACTGTGCTGAACGCTTGGTTTAGAAGCCTTTATTGGTGTTTTTCATGGTACAAAGTCCTGCTATATACTCTGTTCAAGCCACCGATTGTACGGAAACAGCAACAGAAGTGCTGATACAGAAAGCTGACCAATCAGAGCAGACTGGGCTTTTTCAGGAGGGAGGCTTAAAGAGACAGGCGCTCCAACAAAGCATTGCAGACAGAGGGCGAATACAGAAGCAGCAGCCATGGGCAGTATGAGAAAAACTGTGTTTTTTGAACATCAAAGCATGTAAACATGTTCTAGTAGAAACACAAAATACAAGTATGAACCTGAAAATGCTAAATAATAGTTCCTCTTTAAATCTGTCAACACGGTCTGAACATTGAGCTGATGCAGAGCATTTCAGGACATCTGTGGCCAGCTAGTCTATATCCATGATGATGATCCAGACATGACAGCCTCTCCAACATTTGGTTAGTATTTGATGAAGAGAACTTTCTGATTCTGTCTCTATTGTTTCTGACAGGATCGGCCGTCTGTTTGATGGAACGGAGCCCATCGTGTTGGACAGTCTTAAGCAGCACTACTTCATTGATCGAGATGGCCCCATGTTCCGTTACATACTTAACTTCCTCCGGACCTCGAAACTCCTCCTCCCTGATGACTTCAAAGTGAGTGTGTGTCTAAAACATTGATCAGGTACAGCCACAGTTTTATCACTGCAGCGTGTCTGAACAGTCCCAAATCACAGGGAAACACATGAAGAGTCCAGACTGTCAGAGGAAGGCTTTTAACTGTCACATGACTACAGACCACTCGCAGAAAGCATCCTGAGAACTGCTGTGAGAGAGTTTGGTTAACAGTTCAGTCACTGAACAATGCCTTGCTAAAAAGGCACAACACTTTTAACTAACAACCTTGGTTTTGTTTTGTTGTCATATGTTTTCTTTACTTATTTACTAATAACTTCTGTTAAGACATTCCAAATGTATTCACTTTTTTAATAACTATGCATTGGATTAAAAAAAAAATTGTTTACATTATATGTGAAATGTTTCTATGCACTCAATGCGTTCTGCTCCTCACCACTGGGCTTCTCAGGTGCTGCAAGCAAATCACTCCGCCCAAATAGCAGTGCTTCACCTTTCTGAGAATATAGTTCCCAGTATGTATACGGTTAGAAGATAGCTGTGTCTCATGTGACCTTGTTATTTGTACACGTTGTGACTATACAAATCACAATATGTAAATAGGAAAATGTTGGCGTTATTTTGTCACTTATTGGGAGCAGTAGGCTAGATGGAGCCGGTTACCTCCAGGATCTGTGCTAAGCTAGGCTAGCAGTGGGTACGTCAGACAGAGTTACGACACGCACGGAGATGAGAAGGGTATGTATGGACTTATCTAACTCTGGTGGATACGGTGAATAAGACAAAGTCCCAATAAGTCGGCATGTTCCTTTAAATCATAAAGCAAAAATAAACTAACAGTGGGATGTGTGATTAGTGAGTTCAGTAAGATGAGTGGGTGCATGAGTGAAAGAATGTGTACTGTTGTATGGCGCAGCAAAACAAGACGAGGATGAGGATGAGTCAGTGAGTAGTGACCACAACTGAATCCGTGAGGCCTTTTAAAAGTGCACGAGCCCACAGAGCCCAGGTGTTGCCAGTGTAACTAATCCCAGGATCTGGCACTCTGCTGACAAACCTCTGCCACGCCAACCTGCAGTACCTGCAAGAAAAGCAGCCATACAAACAAAGTGTGTGTGTGTGTGTGTGTGTGTCTGCGTGCGTGTTTGCAGGAATACTCCATGCTGTATGAAGAGGCCACATTCTTCCAGCTGACTCCCCTGCAGGCTGAGCTGCAGCGCTGGAGGACTGAGCAGGAATGCGGGGGTGTGTGTCCGCAGTGCGAGTGTGTCGCGATTCGCGTGGCTCCGGAGCTCGGTGAGAGGATCGGCGTGAGCGCCCAGTGGGCCGTGATCCAGGAAGTCTTTCCTGAGGTCAGAGACGTCATGTCCAATTCCCTGAACACCAGCTGGACCCAGGACTCCACACACGTCATTCGCTTCCCACTCAACGGCTACTGCCACCTCAACTCTGTCCAGGTACAACACACACTCTGGGGTCAAATGTCCAACCCTTCAACACCAATGTTTGGAAGGGATCAGACAGTAGTGGCTGGACTGTCAGGATTCTGGCCCGCTGCGTTTGTCCTCCCCTGCAGCAAACCCCACAGCAGCCTAAACGCACTACCCCCATTCAAAATGAATGGAAAGACCTGTGTTTTTGCCGTAACCATCTGACGGCCGACGCAGGCTGTCTGAACGCAGTCTTAATTTGGCCATCACCAGGATTTTCTGCCATTCTCTCTGCAGATGCTCTGTCAAGTTGGATTACCCCCTGCATGTCATCATCCATCAAATTTATTGGGACATGTGTTTTTCTTGATTTGATTTGATTGACTCAATATTCAGTCAGAACCCTGTAATATATAGAACATGTTGACAATCAGCCGACGACTTTCTTGTGTGGCGATAAATTGATGGTTGACACATTTCATTCCTGTTTGTCTGCCTATCTGTGTCTCAGGGGAAATATCAGTCAGGCAGAGATACAGAGAGAGGAACAGAGGACTCCGGAGGGCAAATGCCCCATGATGTTCACTTCAGTAGGAAGGGGGGGGAGAAACTAATGGACTACTTCTGAAGTAGTTGATGTTTCAGGCTGTGTGAGATGGATTTTATCCAGAGAAAATGAAGAGTGACCCTGGGCCCCGGAGGGCTCTTCCCCAACTATTGTTAGCATAGGTGGGGGTGCTGGGGACCAATATTAAGAAGAGGTAGCTTTGTCCCCCCTCAAAAAATATGAAAGACAACCCACTCCCCAAAAAAGGTAAAAAATAATCGTTAAGGGGGCTCAAAACAAGTGCGGGAAACAAGAACTGTGTCTACTTTGCTTTGCTATTATTGAAATTTTCTTTTCAATAATACTGAATAATAATTTCCTTAACATAAATAAAGACATTTCACCATAAATTGCTGCATACAAATTCACCAGAATGCAGGAAATAAGGTGTTTGATGCTCAATATTTTATGGTGCGTGCTGCTACTTTCCTTTACACAGTGATTTTATAAGCCTATTATTTTTACACACTCCCACTGTGTCAGCTGTCTTTCCTGCATTTGGCAGCTTTGTTGCTTCTCACCCGGGTTATGTGTTTAACTTTAAGTTTAACATTATAGTTTGCTCTGGGTTGATAATCACTGTCGTGTGACCGCTTAGCGTGATCACGGTTGTTAAGGGTGAACGATAGTCTCCACAGCGCAGCGCAGTTAACCATAGTCCTCATAAATCCACCGGAGTTTAGAACGCCAACACAAAGGAAGAGGAAAGTGAGGGACATCCGGCCGAAAATGAGGGATCTCCCAGCGGCACCGGAACAATCCCGGAAAGGAAACGTCGTCGATATAGACTAAGTGAACGATAACCAAAAGATATCCTGGGTATGTTGAACTCGCTTCGTAGTCCAGGCCTCTGGTGGGACTCATGCAATGGTGGCTCCTCAGTGTGTACTAACAGAGGGCACGAACATTGTCAAAATCTGCACAGTGGCTGCATCCGAAATTCCACACTAACATGCTATTTAGTAGCTAAAACAGTATGTGAGATTGTTTAGTATGTCCGAAACCTTAGTATGAAACCAATAGTACGCAAATTGCATACTATTTCCGGTAGAATGTTACAGTATGCAATACTGGACACTACGCCCGCATAAATATCCCACAATGCAATGCGGTAGTAACGACAACTATCATAACAGACAAACGGACAGAAACCAAGGAGCTCTGTAACCTCAATAACACTCTAAGTTATATTTCTACACGTTTAACCGACTGTTGGTCTAGTTATTCACCTCTTTCAGTAATTTAAAGGGGTGATAGAATGCAAAACTGAGTTTACCTCGTCATAGTTGAATTACGACAGTTCGGTAGGTAAAATAGGCATACATAGTAGCTCAAAGTCCCATTGACATCCCTTTCCTATGCAAATCTCACAATTTGAAACTGCTGCTGAAAATGGGCGAATCTCAACAAAGCTCATAGTTGACGTCAACTCGGTGGCTGTACCTTAATTGGCTCTGGTCTGTACCTTTGTCACGGCCCAAAATTTACATACACCACTGACCTGAGATCAGCTTAGTCTTCTGAATAGGTCGCGCAGATCTCAGAAATTGTATACATTGTTCGTCTGCTATTTCATTACTAAATTCACTTCTGAGACTTTTTTTTTATGCGAGAAATCAACTATGTGAAGCTCAAATATGGGCCGTTTTACGAAAATTGATGGCTAATTGCAAATTTGGTAAACTGTGTCAGACTTCAGGAGCTCCACACACAGTACAGCGGCAGCCCGCGGCCCATGCTCACTCCAAACTCGTAAAATACGGACGTTTGGACATTGGCTGTCAGCGTCTGAAGAGAGGAAAAAAGTACCCTTCAGCGTGTTTGTAGAACGTACCGGGGAGAGCAGCAACTACACGTGGGTTTGAAGATGACGTAGTCGCGAGTAGTATGAAGGGCTGACCCAGAGCCGGTCGCGGCGCCCAGCGAAGGGGCTGCCAGCAACGGGGAGAGGCAGGGGATCCTCCCACACCGTGCAGCGGAGGAAACACGCTTTTCCTCCTCTGCTCTCCCCTGTATCTCCCCGTGAAATCTGCCCCATGCAACGGAGAGAGGCATCCGCTGCTCTCCACCTGCCTCTCCCCGTGAAATCTGCCCCATGCAACGGGGAGAGGCATCCGCTGCTCTCCCCCTGCCCCTGCCTCTCCCCGTGAAATTCGCCCTGTGAAAGTCGCCCCGTGCAACAGGGAGAGGCATCCGCTGTTCTCCCCTGCCTCCCCGGAGCTGGCCGCGGGGGTGAGGCACAAAAGTATATTGAACGATAGTATACATATTGAGTATGTACTGCTGATGATGCGATTTAGGACGCAACCAAATGCTTTAAATTGATCTATGAAATGTTTAACAAGCTCCATCTTTTTTTCCCAAGCTGTTCTCTTGACTGGAGAAAACGTCTCCATGTGATGGTGTCTGGTTTGTGTGTGTGACTGCAGGTGTTGGAGCGGTTCCAGCAGAGAGGGTTCTGGATCACGGCTTCGTGCGGCGGTGGAGTGGACTCGTCCCAGTTTAGTGAATACATTCTCCGGAGGGAGGGCCGAGGCAGCCGACACCCCCCCACCCTCATCCAAATAAAACAGGAACTCATGGACTGAACTCACGGAAGTGGCCCGTTTTGCACACACATCGGCAACTGTTTCTCAAAGCGAGAACAGATTCACTTTGAGCAGACATGAATACACAGAATCTCTTACGCCGCAGTGTAAATACGCTACATAGGTGACTGAGATGTTATCTTCTTTAATACTTAAAGGGAAACTACCATTTGTTTCAACCTGAACCCTATTTTCTTGTGTTTTTGTGTCTAAGTGACTGATGGGAACAAAAATTTTTGACATTGGTCCAGAATTAAGTGCGGTCGCTGCAGTCGGCAGCGGCGAAACAAGCTACAATGTAAGTTAATAGGGCAATTGTGCAGCATTTACATTTGTTTGCTTGTTTTGCCATTGACAGGCTCAGATTAATATTCTAAGTGTCTGACAACATCATGGAAAGGATTTCTAAGGAGGTCGACCTTTCTGTTAAAGAGTAAGATCCTTTTTTTAAACATAAAAACATTGCATTCGCTAAAGCCACCAGACTTCATGTAAATAGACAGTCATTTTAGCATCGTAAAATACACTTCGTTCAAAGTCGACAGAAACAAAATTAAACTATTAAAAAGACGTTTTGGGTTGTCTTTCCACTTTTCCACAACTCTAGTTTTGGTTGAAATAAACGCATAGTTTACCGATTTACATGTGAAAATATGTTGGCTCTATACACGCTAAAAGTATTGTATGTTTAAATGGAGTCTGGTGGGTTTAGCGCTAGCAACCTCAGGGCTGTTTCTGGTTAAACAGAAAGGTCTCAAAGCGGTCTATCTCTATAAGGATCATTTCCATAATGTTGTCAGATACTTAATAATAATATTAGAATAATCTAAGCCTGTCAGTGGCGAAAACAGCACTGTAGTTGTGGACCAAATTGACGATGCACATTTGCCCCATAGGGTTACATTGCAGCCCAATCTGTGGCTGCCGGTTACAGCGTTCACGCTTAATACTGGACCAATTTCAAAGAGTGTTGTCATCTTCTGTCATCTGTCAGTCACTTACACACAAAAAAACAGGAAATTAGGGTCCAGGTTGAAAAAAAATGAAATTACCCTTTAACTCAGAGTTGACACATACATTTCAGACAGTAGTACCATTACAGTAGAATAAATAGAATCATCGGTGCAGGGATTGGCAGGGGATCATAGGAAATGTGATTCTATATAAATTTGAGCTACACTAGCATTAGCATTTCTATTGATAATGGAGGCTAAAGTACATAGCGATGTGCAGCATACATGACATCTTTTATCATGTAATTTAATATTGTGATATAGTATATTTCCTGACAATCCAATTGAGAAACCATTGATGGATAACATACCCAGATGCTAATGTCTGTTTTTGGCTAATCCACTGAATTAAATACCTGAACCATTTACTGCATCACATTGATGCCATATTGTACATGGTCCTGTTGACACATTTCTGCTGTTTAATGATATTCTGGAATATTTGCCAACCCTACCATCATGCTGAGGCTGGAAAATGTGCCATGTCTACATATAAAATGCATGTACTTTAACCTCATGCTGATATTCACTGAATGGTGCAACAACACATAATGGACTCCTGAAGCTATTCTTGGGAACTGGCTGATGGCTACAGCTCATGATCTGACTGCATGTTTTTACAAGGGTTTCTGCACAGTCCAACAGTTTTAAAGATACAGTATTTCAAAATGACAACTGGACACTCATACATTTTGTTATGTATGTTTAATCCCCTCAAGATACCATTTTGTTATTTTGTGAATTAAAAAGCCCTGGCAGATTGATACTGATATTGGATTTTTTTTCTGAAACTATCCACCCATGAAAAAAGATCACATCAGTAATTTGTTCAAATACCTGTAATGGCCATGTGAATTACGACTCATCATCTGTTATAGGAGCAAGGAAGGGATCGACATGTTATTGTTCCCGGCTGATAGGGACAAGTTTTGGAAGACGATGACAAATGACCGTTCAGAGGACCTGTTGATTTGTCAACAGCAAATGAACATTTTACATTTTACATGCTCCAACAGAGAAAATGACATTGCTCAGACTGCTCAGCGTCTCCTTTAACGTGCAGGATGCACATCAGCAGCACAAGCCATTTGCTGTTCACACTTGAATCAGGTCTACACAAGATCTTTTTTTCAGCCAAGGCTACTGGTTGTTCTGTATATGTTGTGTAAGTACTGTATGTTCAATGCAGCGGTGTATAAATCACAAGTCTTTTTTGCATGAACTGTTGCATTGCTTTGGAATATTTGCAGAGACCATCAGTGACTATAACCTGGAGCGAATCTGACATGTGTTCATTTGGTAAAGTACACCTTAGAGCACAAGCAAAAAAATAACCCTTATCTACTTATTTATTTCAACCTTCATTTGATTTGTGGCATGCAATATCTTCATTGTACAATTTCTCTCTTTATTTTGCTTAAAATAGAGATGGAAGACCAATCTACACAGGAAGGATTTGAATGTTCTCCCATGCAAAATGATATCTTTTCCACATATTGTTTATATAGGACACGTTGGGGGTTAGTGTTAGCCCAAAAAGAAACATGCAGCAGCAACCCAAGCCAGCATTATTTATTTATATATCATGTTTTCTCTGTTTTGCATAATTAATGTGAGATAATTTCATGATAAATAAACAAGAACTCATAACGAAGGATTTTCAGAGACAAGGCACATCTGCAGTGCTTCCTCATGCTGTGGTGGCACTGTGCAGGCTGGACAGTTCCAGCCTTAAAGGAATTGCTAAAAATTTTGGGAAACATGCTTATTTGCTTTAATGCCAAGAGTTAAGATACATTTTTCTCTTGTGTCTGTACTCTAAATACGAAGCTTTCTATACAGAAAGATTTAACAAACGCCACATTTGAATTAGTAACATCTAGAGAAGCTGGTGGGTGTGTTTAATTTTACTTTGGACAGAGCCAAAACGTTTCAAAGTTTATAACATTGAAGGGCCATTCACATTGTACGCGCAAACGGCAGTGCTGCGCTATGAAACCCATTATTGTCAATGGCTTGCGCGCACAAGAACTGGTCTTCCGCTGCGCTGAGCAAAGCGCAGCGGAAGTGGCATTTTGCGGCTGGCCGCTCTTGTGCGTGCCGCGGTCGAAGTTCAACATGGTTCAACTTTGATTGCGCTGTGAGGTGCATTCAAGTGTCTGAAAAAAAATAAAAATAACACAGAATACACGTGGATCCACAAATGGAACATGGACGAGAGGTTGATTTTGGCCGTCAGCGATCTCCCAAAGCTGTATAGACTACGACACAAGTTCGAGGTCGTACAGAGACCTCGGACGCAAAACTATGCTGTGGAAGCATATTTCACCATAATAGGCATGCCAGCTCTGTACATTATTGTAGCCTCTTAATTTAAATCATGCAGGTTATTCTCAGTTACTTTGGGGCATTTGTCAAATCATAATTTGCATTTGCACAACAGTGAGTGCATTTCTTACAACTGGTGTAAACTGCACCGCATAGTGACTGACCTGAAAAATCGTGTATCTTGCTGGAAATCTTGTGTTTGTGTCCAAAGCAAGTATTTATACCAATGAATCAAACTGACAAGTCCATGCACGTGCAGAGGGGGGGGGCTATGGGTGCTTGAGCACCTGCCCCTTTTGCCCCTCAAGGCCAAAGTGCCCTTTTATTGTCTAGATTTCTTTTCCACCTTTTTTCTTTGACGATGGCCCACAAGTGGTCCGTTTAAGAATAATATTTAACAATAATAATTAGCTAGATAAAACGACCTAAACCTTCATATCACATGATGACCAGGCTTCCTGCCAGGCGTGCCACTTAGATACAAGTGAGTCCATGCCATCCGTCGGTGGCGCGGCCAGCAAGAGCGAGAGGAAGTTGAAGTGCAGGTAAGTGTGCTTTTGAAGTGAATGAGAATGCATGCATGCACATTTGGTTTGTTATAGAGGCCTCTAGCCGCTGCCGCTACATAACGAGTCTCCTCCAGGATTAAAACAGCCAGCAGGCAGCTAACTTTGAAGTAGTGACATTTCACAGTAACTGTACGAGCTGCCGCGGCCACAATTACTCATCGTGTGATAACCTTATAGCGCCCCATTTCATTCTCTGATACACAAGAGAATACAGTAGCAGTTCTCTGTAGGTTAACAGAAGTGTGTGTGTGCAGCAGCAGTTCTCTGTAGGATAACAGTTGTGCGTGTGTGTGTGTGTGTGTAGCAGCAGTTCTATGTAGGTTAACAGAAGTGTGTGTGTGTGTGTGTGTGTGTGTGTGTGTGTGTGTGTGTGTGTGTGTAGCAGTAGTTCTCTGTAGGTTAACAGAAGTGTGTGTGTGCAGCAGCAGCAGTTCTCTGTAGGTTAACAGGTGAGTGTGTGTGTGTGTGTGTGTGTGTGTGTGTCTGCTTTCTGCCTCTCAACCAGCAGCCCACTTAAAAGAACATGTCACTTCTTCGGTGTAGGTTGGTGGTCTATACATTTTGACTTAATAAAGGACATCCTTATATTTTGAGAAAATAATCTGAAACATGCTGCATACCTTTGCAAATCTCTTTCTGATTCAAAGCCTACTAGCCCACTGCTACAGAAATCTGATAGTCAGCTCAGGTTGCACTTATAGGCTACAATTAAACTGTTTCTGGTTTGATATCTCGTTATCTTGTATTTGTGTGAATGTAGTCTAATGTAAGGCTCTATATTTCAATTCGAGGTGTACAGTATTGTGGATTTAGTATTATGTAACATTTCATATTGCACTTTCTATATACAGTTTGGATACTGTATGTAAGATTACATTTTGCTTGGACAACGGTTGCATTTTTTGGATATATCTGTATGAATGTAGTCTAAGGCTCTATATTTTATTTTGAGGTGTACAGTATTGTGGATTTAGTATAATGTTAAAATGTAAAATATACAGTTTTTAAAATAAAGATGACATACTGTATATTGTTAGCAAATCTTGTTCCATATGCCCTTTTTTGAATTTGAGCCTCTGCCTCTCAGAAGGTCTCTGCACGGCCCTGGACAAGTCCTTATGCCATTGTATATACCAAGATAGTGAAACTGCTTTGTGTTGTCCATATTTAACAGTTCACTCTGTAAGTATAGTCTAATCAACAATGCACATAAAAGGGAGCACTATTCCCTATGTGACAAAGTTACACATTGTCATCTCTGATCTGAGAAATGCAGCAAAGCAACTGAGAAGAACTGTAGCCTTCTGTTGTGAGTGGCGAAAACCAAATATCAAGTTGATTATACAGCTCCATACAGATATTTGTAGGATATATTTGTATTTTTTATAATTTCTTTTTATAATTTATACTCTTATTGATCCCCAATGGGGAAATTACAATTTACACTCTGTTATTACACAATAATATTATTGTATGTGTATGCTTATATGATGTTAAATATGTTTGGACTGATTGACACAAGTCATGTTCATTATCACTGAAGTTCACATATAGGTAGGTATATGGCCTTTACACAGAATAACTACCCATTTCCAAGTGTGTAAGCTCCAGTTTTGGAGGAATTAATTGCACATATGCATTAAACAAAGTGTTTTCCAGAGAATGAATGATGAATGTATGAATGTAGGCTCATATCTTAGCTTTATTATACCCAACTGCAATGACTGCAGACCTCTTACTAAAGTATATAAACATGCAATGACAGTGTTGAAATGCAACATTTTATTTAGAAATGAAAATAATCCACACGTCTTCATCTATTTAGAGGAGGAGTGTAAGAAAAGGTGGAAGAACCTAAGGGACAGGTACATAGAGGAGAGGAGACAAAAAAAAGTTTTCCATACGGTCTTGTCTGGAGCCACACGTCAGGGAGAGAGAAATAGCCAGACGCGCCGTTGTAGAAATGGGCTTTCGGAATGTTGTTCGTATCAGGAAAATCATAGGCCCGACTCTCGTCATCAGACTGTCAAATATCTCCCTGTTGAGCCCAAAGTACCCCTGGAACATGCCGCGTACAATGTCGCATGCCGCGTACAATGTGAACCGGCCCTGAGACTGCCTCCCTCACCTGGTGTATTACTCCTAAGTTCTCTTTACCCAAATGCGAGCATCACAAAACCTGGCAGGAAATAAAACCCACAGGAGCCTTTTACACACACAACGATACACTGGTAAGAGCCAATGAGGTTTAACCATGTATCCAGCTAATTTAAATAGCTCACGTTACTGTATTGTGTTAATAGTTAACTTAATAAAATATTGTATGTGGCATTTTCTTTTGCGGGGTGTAAATGTTCCACCAAGACAAGTTCCTTCCTGAGACCATCTTGCATGAAGCCCAAAAAGTACAACTGCCACGTCTAAAATGACTTGGATGATCGGCGCTTCTTCCACACCGTGCCGTCCATGGAGCAGGCGCACTAGAGACCACTGCCAGCCGATTTAATCGTGTAGCTCTTCTAGACTTCTTAAATATTATGTTATCTGAATTGATCAAACCCTGATAGTCATGCTGCGGGGGTTGTGACGTCTCTTTCACTCTTTTTTTTTTTTTTTTTAAGTAAGTTTATGGAAATGTCTTTTTGGGCCCCATGGCATCACATGACGGACACTATTGTTATTCCACTGTTTGGCCACTATTTCAAAAAGACTTCAAAGCCAGGCCTCCCTGCAGTCATTGCAGCCGGGGAATGACTTGGACCGACGATCAACCCTGGTGTGTCAGCACCTTTACATTTCATCCCATGCTCTCAGAATACAGAGCTCCCATCTGTCCCCGAGTTACAAAAAAAAAATCAGTAGGTTGCAGGGCCTTTCCTATAGTGGCCCCTTTCTCTGGAATTACCGCCCGAACCGTACCCTAACCTCCCCCCTCACCTGTGTGAATGATGTGCTTGAGCCTGGCTCTTGTGTGTTTGTGTAGTCTGTCCTCCTCCAGAGAGGTATCCATTAAGGTGGATATGCACTTACTGTATGTGAATAAGGCTCTTTTGAATTACCTTCGACTTCATCAAGACGTTTCAGTAACTATGAATGTGTGTACAACGTTTCATGGCAATCCGTCAAATAACTGTTGGGACGTTCCGTTCTGGACCGACCCACTAAAAGAACCATCCCCAGAGCCACACTGCTTTGGTGGCTAAAAACAACCAAAGACACAGTAAACGGTCAGGATGTGACACATTCTACTTATTTTAATGGTCAAACAATGAACAAGAACAATAACAAAAGAAAACTCAACATTCAACTGAGAACTACACTTCTAGTCTTCTCTTTTTAATCCCACTCAGGTTCATCAACATCGAAACCAAAACTTGGAGTGCTTTAGAGACCAGCTGATTACCATCACTGATCCAGAACATACTAAAATAAATAGTAGGTAATAAACAGAAAGATATTCGATGGAACTGAAACAAAAGTACAAAGAACGTTTCTGAGGAAGAAACAAAGATGTACTGCAGCCTATTTTTTTTTTTAGACAGATCCAATCATTAGCAGTAGAGGAGTTAGTTAAGGTAGTCAGAGCATGGCTTTGTACAGAGTGAGAGAGTGGGACAGGAAGTGGTCCTGCTCCATACACAGCAGCAGATCCCTCAGCACGACCCGAGTCACTCTCTGTCTGGGCAGCAGAGTCACCTGACACACACACACACACACACACACACATCACAAACAGGGCTCCCACACAATTTAATGGACAACCTTTCTTTTCCATGACTTTTCCAGGACCCTTAATAAAATATATTATATATATATATAAACTTATATCAGTCTGGAACTGACCCCGACATGAACCTGCTGGTCTTGTTTGACACAAACACTGTTACTATTTCTTTTATTACAGAAAATGGATAAAATAGAGGAAGAATGTTTGCAAATCTGCCACACTTTAACATAAAATCATCCAATTTCCAAAACCAATGTTGCAAACCCAAATTAAACTTTTACCTTGACGACCAAAGTTATTGGCAACTGTAAATACATTAGACATTTTGGAGTTAATTCTTGACCTACGGAGCAGTAGTCTGACAGATAGTCTCACTTTGCCAGACCCTCCTCCGAAGCGCGCTGAAGGAGGGTCTGGCTACTCCACATATCATTCGGGGATGGGAGGAAAATGTGCTCTGGTTTATTGGCATTTCTTTAATGGCGGTGCTAAACTCCGCACGGAGCCGCTGCAAAATAGTCGTGCGAGAGAAAACTCAGACTGGACAGATAGTCTAGCTAGCTGTCTGGATTTACCCTGCAGAGATCTGAGGAGCAGTTAACCCTCCCGGTAGTGGAACGCGAAGGATATAGACTATTTGACAGAATACTGAATGTCCACTTACTTTTACTCTTATTTTTTTTTTTTCTCAAAACAGCTATTATGTTACAGGGCAGCCCCAGTGTATTGCAAGTTCAGTGGCCCTCCGGGCCTAAATTGCCCCCCCCCCCTCACATGCCTAAGCCACTGGGAATTATTTTGTAATGTATTTTTAAGAAGTTTTTTAAATTATAGTTACAGTGGGGCGGCTCGGTTGGAAACTTACTTAAACTTTTAAATCTCCAGTTAGCTTTTTTTCAAACTTTGTGATTCCGTCCATGATTCTGTTATCACAGAAACTATGTGGCTCTACATTAACGCTACCATCAGTCTGAGTGGCTCCAGGCGGGCCCTCGTCGAAAAAAAAGACACTTGCCACCAGGCTGAACAACTTTTCTGGGGGAAACCCTGATGTTCGTTAGAAAATTTCACTTTGAGGTTTTTTAACATTAATATGAGTTCCCCTAGCCTGCCTATGGTCCCCCAGTGGCTAGATACGTCTTTGAGAAAAAGTAAGCTCGGATGAGCCAATCTGGAATCTTCCCTATATGTCGCCTTAAGGGGAAAGGTTACCTCCCCTTTCTGTGCTTTGCCCATGGCAAGCTGGTCAAGGCCACACCCCCACCCTCCACCTTGTCCCCCCCCCCCCCCCCTCTCTCCTCCTCAATAGCATTTAAAGCTACAGACACAGAAATGGCACGTCCTAAGGAAAGCTCATTGTGGGACTGGCTCTAGTGGCTGTAATTCTGCACCATGGCTGAATTTCGGGAAAGAGACTTCAGATACAGTATTAGAGGACCACTAAGGCCTATATAAAACCATCTAAAAGGGCAGCATGTCATAGGACCTTTAACAAAGTAAATATTATGTGCTTTCACACCAAAGTCGACCAAGTCCTCGAATACTTATGAAGTGAAGCAACGGAAACAGGGCATGAAATTGGCACCCGCCCACCCGCCAAATGCGGGTAACTTTTGTGATTGGTGGGTGAAACTGTCAATCTACCTGCCACGTTGGCGGGTAGCCAATGAGATTTGAGTGATGCAAAACATTTTAGACCGTCCTGCCAACATGTATACATTTTAACATCAATGTACGCTGTCACTGAACCTGCTGCTGTTTCAATACTGTCGGCTCTCTGCAGCGGGCAGGGCTGCTCCGTTTCCCCCGCGACTGACGCGCACACACAATCACACACAATCACACACAATCACACACAATCACACGCAGACACACGCAGACACACGCACAGACACACACACAATCACACACAAACGCACACGGTGGATGCAGGAAAAAACGCAGATGAGACCTACACGATGACCTAAATTGAGGACAGCTACTCTCGTTATTGTAAGTTCATGATAAGTTAAAGTCCAACAAGTATTTTATCAAACCGTATGAATGTGTGTCCCAGGCCAGGATAGGAAATTAACTAACAATGTAAAGATTAACAAGCCACTGACAATGACAGATATGTTCATATTTGATTCATTTAATACATTCTTATTTTGTGTCTTAAATCCACCAGCCTTTTTCATATTTTACCAACATTTGCAGCATCCTGAGCCTTTTTGGTAAGGTTCCTAGGAAATCTCAGCCCAGAGTAATGAATTAATAGTAATAAGTATTATTCTCCCCAAAACAAGTTTCCTTTTTATTTATTTTTAAGAACTATACAAAAAAAATTCTTGTGTTATGGTGCGCATTCACCAGTGTTTTGTTGTTGTTTTGGTGCGCATAGGCTACTCCTGATTTTGTCAGTCATCTCATCTCTTATATGCAGTGGCGTAACGAGCCAACACCGGGCCCCTATGCAGGATTATCAAAGCGGGCCCCCCTACTACAGCACGTGATGACGGCGCAATGTCCACGAGTAGGCTACCATCAATAGGACAGGATAGGATCATAGAGACACAGCAATTCCTGTTTTTCACCTTTATGACAAAAAAAAAGTGGCTGGTAAAAAGTCCCTGTGGCAGGTGGATTTAAAAATCCACCTGCCACAGTGGCTGGTGGTCAAAAAAGTTAACTTCATGCCCTGAACGGAAATATTACCAAAAACCAAAATTATCATCATTTTAGAAATGATGCCTGAACAAAAATGCCTGTGCCTGAACCCCAATATGCTGTTTCTCTAGTTCTCTGCCTGGGTGTGTTTAGCAGCACATGCTGAAGAGTGAAAAAGAATAGCTGTAAAAAGAGCTCCCACTCCAAACACATTTGCCATCGCTCCCCCATAGGTCCTGTCCTCAGTTTGTGCTGTGCCAGCTGAGGAAGAGCCTGTGAAGAGGTAGAGGAAGCCCTGTGGCTGAGAGGAAAGAGCCAGAGAGGCTGCCGGCTCCGCTGGGTAGTGGAGTTCAAAGGCAGTGGGAAGTATGCACCGTTACCAGAGCGTCCTCATCTTTAAACCTACAAGCCTGCAGCGCTGCGACTTAAACACACAGAGAATTAAAGACTCCATGAGATAAACTAACACATGCTAACTGTGGTAAGCTGTAGGCTTCCTGTGTGTCTGCGTTAGCGGGGGCTGGCCTTTATAGCACCTCATTCTATAACCTGTGCTAATGTGGAACATGCTGCTTTCTTTTATTTTCTATCCATCATTGGTGCTACACGAGCATTTCTTTATTCCGTTTCGATCTTTGGTGCTAAGGAAATATGTCTGAGGTGTTTCTCATTTTGTTTCTCTGCTTGGTGCGTTCAACTTTTGTTTGTCTTTACCCTTAATGCAAAACACTCGCAGCTGTTTGGTTGTTTTGGGCTTTGTTCTTAGGCAGCCAGCTGGCAAGATATTTTTTTTTGTATTCTGTAGCTATTCGTTCATAAGGGACTGTTGGTTATTTATTTCAGGGGCCACCGGAGGAGTTTTGGGATCTTTAATCAAAATAGACCTGACCCTCCCTTCACCAGCAATACATTTTGGATGACCCTCCAAAATGATTAGGTAAAAAGGGATGACCCTCCCCAACAATTTATTGATGCATTCT
The DNA here is from genome assembly GCF_008315115.2 of Sander lucioperca. Lineage (NCBI taxonomy): Eukaryota > Metazoa > Chordata > Actinopteri > Perciformes > Percidae > Sander > Sander lucioperca. The sequence goes on from NC_050183.1 coordinate 29,038,116, forward strand.
GTACTGGTTTGCGCTTGGCAAAGATATACAGATACCCATTGTCTTTTTACAACCATGACATATGTGACTAAACCTCTGCATTCTCATCTTACACATCACACTCCTCTGTTATGGTGTGGTGGCCATTTCAGCAGATTTACTCACTAACATAGTTGTGGAAAAATAATAAGCATGGAAACTAAATGCACACTTCCTGCATTACTGCATTACCTCAAATACTAAGTAAGTAAAATTATTTTTTCAGCAGACGTCTTAGTTACAACACGATGGAGCTAGCTAGGATTTATTCAGTTTGGGAAATCCCACAGTCTCTAAGCTACAGGTCTAAACAAGGAGGGACCCATCTGCTAGCGATAGCGGCCGAGATTGAGAGAGCTACATGGATAAATATGCACCAAACAAGCCACTTTGAAATTGTGCTGTTCTCATAAATACAAAAGTTGGGTGACCCTCCCCCCTAGACTTAAACAAATGGATGACCCTCCCCTCAACAAAGAATAAAAAGACATGACCCTCACCTATTTTCCTCCAGTGGTCCATTCCATAAATACCAAACGGTCCCTAAGGAATCAACATCTAAACGCGCAAGCTTCATGAGTCTTGATATTGGTTGTCACATTGCAAGAAAACATTTAAAATGTTGAAGCAATCAGAGTAACTTCCTGGCTTCCGTCTTCCTTTAGAGAACTGATTCTAGTATGAGCAAAAGGAAATACTGTACATGCTCAAAGAGTGGTCATCTACCCAAAACCGTTACTTCAACCAATGCAGTTTTCCTGTTAGGAAAAGGCTTATATAAGAGACGGGCCTTTATTAGTACATCTTGTCATATTTTACTTAGAAGCCTCCCCGTTTTCTGATCCGCTCCCTTTTAGTTTGCTGATGATGCAAATTCAACACGTTCTCCTTGTTTACCTGTTGTCAGTATGTTCATTTCCACAGCACCCATTCCATCAGTAACACAACTTGTCATACTCACCACTCTGCTGCTCAGAGTTTCTATTTTTGAAACAAGTCTTGTTTTCCCGCACTAATTCCAAACATTGCCTTGCATTCATTCAGCGCTCTTCCTGCACAGGTGTTTCACACTAAAAGCCTTCCAGTGGTTCAAATGTCATAATTCTACCATCTCCTTGTATTATTTTAAAGTGAATATATCTGCTGGAAGTGTGTAGTGCTGTTGCAGTTTGGTTTTCACTCACCTGGCTTCCACTCTGCTCCAGAGGTCTCTTCTTGCGAGGCCCGATGGCAGCCAGAGCCGTGAGGTTGGCCTCTCTCTGCTGCAGCTGAGCTGCTTCTATTTGTTGGAACTGAAAAGAGAAGAAAGACAAAGGGTTGGTGAATAGAAAGAGTCAACTTGACCAGCGTGCGTGTGTGCGTGCGTGCGTGAGTGCATGGTCTCTGGGAGCGTGATGGCTGGGAGCCTGAGAAGGTTGTACTGCCTACTTAAATAGCCATACTGCTACCAGTGCCTTTCATCTCCCTCACACTTTTATCTGCCAGCGAAAAACATGACACACACTATTATTATTATTATCCCAAACACATATTTACAGTTTCATACAGAAAAGGACAAAATTGTCAAAATGTAGATTTAATACCTCAGAAAATAGCGTGTTATTTTTCAAAAAATTGATTTATAAACTTATATTACTTTTTAAAGACCCTGCAGACTTGCCCACTGACTGTATTGGTTGAGTCTCGGCTTTCTCTAGGATGAAACACATACACACCTCTTTGGCTCTTTGCTTGAGCTGCTGCTGCTGTGGATCCTCAGTGTGGGAGCGACTCTGTGATCACAAACAGAAAGATGTCGAGTAAGTATGCAGAATTTACGTAATGATAGGCAGAAACAATCGCAGTGGCTTCAGATGAAAATATGGTTTAAGTCAAACAAAAGCCGTGCTACTTTCTGGCCGTGCATCGCTTACTCTGGCCAGACGCAGCAGTCTCTCTCTCTCCTCTTCATCTTTCCTCTTCTTTTTCAAACTCTCCACTTCCTCCAGGAAGCGAAGCTGGGAGCGTACATCACTCACCTTGGCATGCCACGGGTCCTCCTGTTGCGACACAAACACACTGGTTAACAAGACGGAGAGGCCCTAAATTTCCTGGCAGCGCATCCCCCGGTAAACACCGCTCAGATTGTTTGGTATTTTCCTGATCTTTGCCCGTCTGCGTGGTATTTTGGTGCCCCACGCAGAACACACAGAGTCACTCTGCTGCCACTTTGGTGGCCACAAATATTTGTGTGAGTTTAAAAATCTTTTTTTTTTATATTTGTGGAATGGGTTTATATATTATCTTCTAAATGCTAATGTCAGTCTGGCGGTGACAATGTTACTTTACCAAGAATGTTTTGTGATATAACAAGATACTTATGTTGTTGTAATGAGACATTTCTGATCTAAAGAATTTGATATCTAGTAATATTAAGAAACAGTCTTAAGAAGAAAACGTTAAGTTTATTTTAATAAGAAAGTGAGCAGAATTTAGTTTTTGTCATGGTGGCAGCAATACGCAGGGTTCATACGCATTTTAACCAATACTTTTCCATGACTTTTTGGCAAATTTCCATGACTATGTATTCCTGAAAATGTCAGTCGACATTATACAATAAGAATAAAAATCTGTGTTAAAGTTTACCCTCAGAGGTTTAACAATAAAATGAATGACAATTTATGTGGTTCATGGTGGGATTCGTAATATCGCGCCCCGAATAGAACGTTGAGGTTAAGACGACGTGAAAACACATTTATTAATCACATATTATGATGCTGTGTAAAAAAAAAAAAAATCCATGACTTTTCCAAAACTTTCTGGGTCTTTTTATGTTTCCAAAACCTTTCCAGGCCTGGAATTTGCATTTTTCAAATTCCATAACTTTTCCAGGTTTTTTCAAAACGTATGAAACCTGAATACCCTGCCATATGTCACGTATGACTGTTTGTCTTAGCTTGAGTAAATATAAATCCCTTCGTCATATGGGTACTGCTGTACCTTCAGGGCTGGCTTGCGGTGTTCTGCCATCACACTGAGCTTCTCCAGCAGCCCACGGAGACACTCCTGCGTAGCATGAGAAACCAGAGCTAGCACCTCTGGAGCGACATCCGTTACTCCCAATGCCTGTCCTAACACAGGAGACACAAAACATCTGGCTCAAGTATCACATTATAGCTAAGCTTGTCCAGTTAAAGACAGGCTGGAAACTGTAAATAGAAGTATGAACATGACAAAATGAATTTAGTAATACTTAAGTGTCTTGTTGAGGCTACATTTACATTGCTACATTTTGGTTTTTAAGTGGAGTTTTGAGCCAAAAGCGATCTCCGTGCGCACAAGTGTTTTTATCTCCAGCAGAAGAACTAATCTCCGTTTAAACTAACAGGCCCAAACCTCATATCTCATCAACATTCTCGTACACTGGGCATAGACAGGAGGCAGCATGTTTACCCTGCCTGTTGTTGGTAGTTGCCATGGTAACGTTAGCAAACGTAGCAATGTAAATGTAGCCTTAAATTAATACATTTATTGCCGTGGCATTTGACATAGTTCTGGCCCCATTTTAAATTTAGCCTGGAACGGTTTCCATGAACATAATTCCAAATAAGAAAAAAAAAAAATAGTATTTGCCCCATTTTGGTTGTGTGTGTGTAAGAAGTGATGCAATTTAGTGTAGTCATGCTGTCCGCTGGTGGCTGCAAATACTTTGTCTAATATGAAAGAATAGCCTGCACTAATACTGATGTAACTGAATGCTTTGTGGTCAGAACGTTAAAAGAAATGTGGAGGCTAGCAGGTTGGCTGAGCTCTTGTACCTGTACGGAGGATTCGGCTGAGCACTGGGTTAGGGGAGAGGAAGGGCTGGTCTTGACACGACTGCACCACAGAGCCAACGACGCTGGTCAAGATCTGGGCATTCTCCTCCCTCAGGTTGACTCCAGCCATGGAGGCGACATCGTTAATGTCATCATCTTCTCTGGGAAACACACACACACACACACACACACACACACATTAAGTCTGCTCTGTGCAGGTTGTTAAAGAATGACTCAGGAGCAGCACAGCTCATTTCACATATGTGAAGGTGTTTTCAGGTGACCTTGATGACACAAGAGCATGTACTGGACTCTCAATTGAGGAGAATTTAGGATCATCCAGTACAGTGTGGGTGCCATCCCAATTTCTGAAGTTCCTGTCTTCCTGAAGGTGTATTTAAACTCATGCTGGAGGTGTTATGTTTAGCTTACTCTCGCATTGCCCAGATCCTCCTCCACAGCGCTGCGGAGGAAGGTCTGGCGGGTCCACACAGCATTCCAGAATGGGAGAAAAACGTGCTCCGATTTACTGGCATTTCTTTAAACCAATCACAATCGTCTTGGGTGGCGCTAAGCGCCGGACGGAGCCCCGGTGCCTCTCCAAAGTAGCCTCGGGAAGGAACTTGTTTTAATGGAACGTGTATGTTCAAAAGTAGTAGTTTTAGTCGTGCAACAGAAAACTCAGATTGGACGGATAGTCTAGCTAGCTGTCTGGATTTACCCTGCAGAGATCTGAGGAGTTTAGAACGCCAACACAAAGAAAGAGGAAGGTGTGGGACATCCAGCCTAAAAAGAGGGACATCCGGCAGAATTTCAGGTGGCACGGAATATTCAAAGAAGGTGAACGTCTTTAATAGACTATCTTTAGCTGAACCTTCAAGGGAATCAGGCGCCTAAACACAGATGTTTGTGTTTCTGGAAATCCCCCCACACAGGTCAGCCCGTCACACTTAAAGGGATATTTCACTGTCGGAAAGATGAATATATCTTTAAATTGGGTCACTTATGTAGTAGAAATGTGAATTTTTTTTAGAAATTGGTGCCTTCTAGGCCGAGAAAAACCAGAAAATGTGTTTTTGGCTCATGTGGATGAAAGACACCAAAATCCCAGAATGCACTTGCTTCGCAGCTTAAGCGTCTACTCCCAAGCCACGCCTACACTTTACAGACAGTGAGATGGTCAACTCAACAAGTGTGTTTTATTGTCATTTCAACCATATACACGAAACAACGTTTCACCGTGGCTCAAGTGGTGTTACACATTTAAAATATATAAAAACGACCTTATAAAAAAACGACCTTATATAAAAACGACCTTATATAAAAACGACATACGAAACAGGCTACATTTAGTGCACATTTGTTCAACGTCCCCGCTGATGATGTCCCTTTACCGGCCAAATACATCGAGCAACACCGCTGGTCTCGATAGCCGGCGGGCGAAGCTCACGTAGTGTGTCGAGTATTCCGTCTGTAATAAAGGGTCCTGCATATTCTTCGATCTGTACCAATGTATCCCGGTAGTACACGTGTGCGGTAGTTTGAACGCACATAATTGTTGTTCTAAAATTTCCTTCGGGATGAATAAATCTATAACAGTTGCTGCTGAGAAGCTAAGCGAGAATTCAAGATGGCTGACGCTCGTTTTTTCCTCTGCAATCTCCGGAAAAAGCCGACAGTCCAACCCCCTATGGGCTATGCGTAAGTAGCTCCTAGTACTGGCTGTAGTCCTTTGCCTCTGGGCAAAAATGCCTCCGATGACGCAAAAATCGTCGTCATCGGAGGCATTTTTCCAGACCCACAATACAGAGATCTCTCGTCTGAGGGGGACATGAGGGAGGGAAGCACGGTCATTCAAAAATACTACCGTGTTTCTGCTGATACAAAGTTTAATGCTAAATCGGTGAACTATCCCTTCAAATTTGAGTCTAAAGATATCAACTTTATGTATTACCTGTAAGATCCTGAACTGAATGCAAATTTGGTAGAACGAGGTGGCTCCTGAGTGAAAGGCTGCTTCATTGAAAAAGTTCCTGTAAAAAGAAAAACATACAAAGTTATTTGGAGAGTAGCATTTCATTGGTGGACTTGATGTAGTCTGGTCGATCTGATTGTATGATTGTATGTGTCTGCATTTCACTGGACTAAGAACACAGGTGAATGTTTCTCAAACCAGTGCACTGGAATGGGAGCCTAAAAATAGTGCTCTCTTTTCTATTTAGAGAATCAAGAATTAGTTTTAAATCGAGAATTTATTCTGAATTTGAATCGTGACACCAAGAATCACAACCAACTTGTGACATTCCCAAAGAAGCCTTGTCCTAACTGTTACCGGTAAAGTGTGATCCTGACGGGACCACTGTGGGTTTGGGTGGGGGTCTGCTGCTCTTATACGTGTGGTTTGTGGACTGGGCTGATGTCGCTCTCACAGTCACTCCTCGAGGCTGCTGGTGGATAACCTGCATTTTAAGGGAAATCATTAACATCAGATTTAGATTTATTGTCCCAAGGGGGAGATTTGTTGAGATATAGACAGCAGGGCTGAATGATTTTGGGGAAAAAATCTAATTGTGATTTTTCTGCCAGATACTGCAATTACGATTAGATTTGCAATTTTTTAGCTAAAGTTTAATAGTCACTGTGTAACAGATAGAACATGTCATGGAGCATTGTAACATGAGACACCATCCAAACTGCTCTTTATTCTTATGCAAGGATGAGAACATAGAGGTGAACTGCCAGCAATAAGTGTTTTTCTTTTAATAAGCAAACACAGAACATTCATCACAAAAGCTAAAGTTAGAATAAAACTATTCCAATAAAAACATATTTCATATCAGAAATTTCATATATTTCTGATATGCCTCAGTTTTATTCCAGCATTTATCTTGTGAAAACGGTAAATAATAAAAAAGGAATTAAAAATGTTAAACCAAATGTTACACCAAACATTCAACTAAAAACTGCATTCGATTAATCTTCACGATTAGCTAATCGCATTCTTTCAAATCGCGATTTCGTTTTGAAAACAATTCATCGTTCAGCCCTAACAGACAGTACATAAATCTTCATGCAAGCATTCATCCGTCTCAGCTCACAACAATGTCACCCAGGCAGATTGGTCAGGGCTGCTAATGCAGAAGGGACAACGCTCCCTCCTGTATCTCACCGTCTCGCTGTGGATGGAGGTGGCTTCGGTCCAGTGCAGGGGAGGGGGGGGTTCAATGTGCTAATGTCAGTTCTTTGAACTTGTCCATGTTTAGCTGCAGGTAGTAGTCAGTAACTTGACGAGCCCGGTGACTTAGAACCTAAGAAGCCGTCTTTGGAAACTGTTTGGAAAGGGAAGGCGCATTCAAAAAATACCTGGCACCTGACTGGATGAACCATCTGTCTATCACGCCCACCATTGTTGTTTTGAAGGAACAGTTGCGGCCGCCACACACACCTAAACCACGCTGTGGCTGCCAGCAGCTCCTCAACTGACGCTGACTGGTTCGGTCCGCTGCTGGTCAAACGCAAACGCGTTACCTGAAGCCTGACGAGATATGTGATATGTGATCCTGCGATTATCACGTGATCATGTGGTGGTGGATTGTGTCGAGTGTAGGGCTGGGCGATATATTGATAATGAGATATCACCATATTCTTGACCAAATAAATCAATATCGATATTGCGGTGATATTGTAGGGTTGACAATTGGGGCTTTCACAAAATATTTTTTATAATGAAATTTTAGATAAATATCATCAATAATGTGGTAAACAGTTTCAAGTGAAATTATAGAGAAAATATAAATAATTATTTGTTCAGCTATATACTGACTATCTTCACATGCATGCATAAAAATAGTGTGGTATTAAAACAAATCTGCAATTCTTATATCAAATGATATCCCCTCAAACAGATTTTCGGAGAAAATTGAGTTGGCATGTGCTTGCTATTATTAATTTAGACATGGTAATTGTATATCACTATATCTCGATAAATGATTTCATCACGATATGATTCCATTGAAAAGACAATAAATTATCGTGTTGAATTATTGCCCAGCCCTAGTTGAGGGTGGAGCTGAAGTCAACAAAAAGGACTGAAGCAAAGTTGCCTGGTGATTCCAGGTGTTGGAGGAGGGAGTGGAGGAGACACGTTGCATCCTCTGTGGTCTGACGGCAGAATGGAGTTCATGATGGCATTGCATGGAGTGAGTGTGACCGTTTGTTAGTGGTTGGGCTCTGAATAGTCTATATCGACGACGTCGAGTACCGCTGGAAATTCCGCTGGATGTCCCTCATTTTCGGCCGGCTGTGCGACACCTTCCGCTGACAAGCACATGTTCCACCAGCACAGGTTCCTTCCCGAGGTTATTTTGCAGAGGCACCATTGCGCCGCCCAAGATGATTACGATTGGTTTAAAGAAATGCCACTAAACAGCGGTGTGGAGAAGGGTCTGGCAAAGCGAGACTCGGCTCTGAAGGACGGGATTTAGACTGATGGCGCCCTGTAGGGTTCAGAATCAGGCAGCCTTACCGTATACATGGCAGAGAAATCTGCGTTCTCCGGGACAAATCTAGCCGGGGAAACCAGGTTTCTCCAATTCAAACAAGCATTCAAAACATTAATTGTTCCTCACGTTCATTGATAATGACATGTTTTTCTATTATAAAATGTACACCGCTCACCTCATTAGACATCCAGACATTTCTTTACCTGCTGGTTGGTACTGAGGTTTTGTCCTGTGTCAGTGCTGGACTGCTTCATGGTGGAAGACGGAGTGCTGAGGTTGTGGGCTGAAGCCTGTTGGATAAATAACTGGGGGTCTGCAGTAAGGCGGCGCACTGCAGGAAGACTTTTCTGATAGCAATGACAAAAAGATGAGTAAAAGAAGTCATGTCATCAGCCAAATTCCATTTTGCCCCCGAGTGCCTACAGGCATTTTTATATGAACTACTTAGAGTTCAAATTCATTTCATTTATTCATTATTTATGCGTACCGCTGTACTGCATAGAACTGTGACCGCTGTAGCTGGCTAACTCATTCTAGCTGAGCGCCATTTTCTTTTGAACTAGTCAACTGACCACGGCACACAATGTGCGATCTACTCTTCTATTCTATTTCTGTCTATTACACAGTGCGTTCTTTTACCTCATAAACAATCTATGGCAGAGTACAGACACCGGCTTGCAGAGAGCAAACAAACCAGACAACAGCCCAGTTTCATTTTGGCCCCTTATCAAGTTATGTAATTAACGTAAACGTAATAAGCGACAGCTGATATGACCTGCCGCCAACGTTTTAACCAGTGAAAAAGAGTATCAGCGCCAGCCAAAAATGAGAATGTTTTCTACATTGCTCTTTGGTAATTCAGGAGGTAGTCTAAATCGATGACGGTTCATTTACGGGATAGGTCCAGTGCCGCCGGAAGCTCCACCGGATGTCCCTCCCTTTCGGCTTTCTTTGGGTTAACTTTAAACACCGGTCGCACCAAGCAACATTACCCGGAACCTGTGAGCAACGTTGCACGCTGAAAATGGCAAGGTTTAAGGATGGTGCAAAAGGGTAGGCCTGCTTGTTTTTTTTCGGGGAATGATTGTAAAGATTTATAAAGAAGATGTGCATTTCCTCTCTAACTGGGACGTTTGGGACCGATTGGTGGGATTTGCTATGGAAAAAATACACACAGCGATTCCCTGGTAAGAGCAAATGAGGTTTAACCATGTGTCCAGCTAATTAAAGGAGAAATCAGTCACAAAATGAACCTAGGAGTTAATAACACGTGTACCGAGTCGACCGTTCTCTGGGATATGTTTTCATGCTCATCGAATGTGACCAGTGTTAGCCAGTCCCTCCAGGATTTCGCGGCCTTTTTTTGAGATTGTTGCGGCCCAAAATGCCTGATTTCGCAGGAGCTTTTGTAAAAAAATTGAGATAAAAGTTGCGATGTCTTTTGTATGTTTGTTGCAATGAAGTTGCGGGAGACAGTGAAAGTTGCAAAAAAGTTGCGATTTTTTTTTTGTATAGTTCTTTCAAAATAAAAAGGAAACTTGTTTTGGGGAGAATAAAACTACTCTGGGCTGAGTTTTCCTAGTAGCCTTAATAAAAAGGCTCAGGATGCTGTAAATGTTGGTATAATATGAAAATGGCTGGTGGATTTAAGACAAAAAAATATAATTTATTGAATGAATCAAATTTGAACATACGTCAGTGGCTTGTTGATCTTTACATTGTTAGTTATTTTCCTATCCTGGCCTGGGACACACATTCATACGGTTTGATAAAGTACTGACTTTAACTTATCATTGCACTTACAATAACGAGCGTAGCTGTCCTCAATTTAGGTCATCGTGTCGTCTCATCTCCTTTTTCTCCTGCATCCACGTGTGTGTTGTTTGTGTGTGTGTCTGTGTGTGTGTTTGTGTGTGTGCAAGCGTCAGTCGCGGGGGGCACGGAGCAGTAGCCCCACCCGCTGCAGAGAGCCGACAGCCAGGATGGAAACGGCAGCGACTTTTAAATCATTGAAGTCTACATTGATGTTAAAATGTATTGGACGGTCTGAAATGTCTTTCGCTGTACGTTTTGTTGATAAATGAGTCACACACACGTCTCGTCTTCATATCAAAAACAAGGAAATGATCAACCCGTTCTCACTCCTGATTGGTCATTGGCTCTCAGAGTGCACGTCGGACTGCTGTGATTGGTTGAAGTCGCGGGAAACTCCAGGTTATTGGTCAAATGTGCGGAAAAGTTGCGGTGATTGGTCAAAATTGCGAGTCGCACCAAATTCGCGGTGATTGGTTGAATTTACGTGAATTGGCGCGATCGCGACATCGCGAAATCCTGGAGGGACTGGTTAGCGCAAACCGCTCATTAGCTTATAACTCTAGTCGTCGGGGCAGAGGGTAAAGTAAAAAGAAATCGCCATTTCTACACCACTAACAAGGCTCAAAATAGCACCACACTTCCACGGTAGCATAATGAGGGTCCCTACATGTAAACCGAAGCATTGAGAACTTTGTAAGTGTAAGTTTTACAGTTTATTAAAAAGATAGTTTAGAAAGACAATACTGTTCACGTGTACAGGCAGGCGCCATCTTGGGAAAACAGTCATGATCAGTCGAACGACAAACAATGTGCTTGAGCTATGTTACTGGTTACTGGTTGCACGGCGTTCGTCGTTCAACTGGTCATGACTGTTTTCCCAAGACGGTGACCGCATGTATACATGAACGGTACCGTCTCTTTGGTTTACATGTAGGGATCCTCATTATGCTACCGTGGAAGTGTGGTGCTATTTTGAGCCTTGTTAGTGGTATAGAAATAGCAATTTCTTTTTACTTTACCAGTGCCCCGACGACTAGCGTTATAAGCTAATTAGCGGTTTGCGCTAAAACTGGTCACATTCGATTAGCATTAAAACATATCCCAGAGAACGGTCGACTCGGTACACATGTGTTATTAACCCTAGGTTCATTTTGCGCCGGGTTTCTCCTTTAAGTGTACGCTCCTGTGGCCAGACCTTCCTCCACAGCTCTGTGGAGATGGGTCTGGAGATGAGAGACTATTCAGGAGGTAACAATTATGTGTTGTTCTCTGGTCACCTTGAGGAAAGGCACCAAGCAGGGCTGTGGAGTCGACTTCAACTCACGATACAGCTGTTCTGTAAACTCCTCCGCTTCTAGCTTCCCTTCCTGTAGGATAAAACAAGAACACTTCAGGCTTTTAATACATTTTTATATTGCCTGGAACATTATGTTCAAAAGACGAGGAAATAAGCTGCTAAATTAATAATAATAATAATAATAAACACGCTGAAAACAATGCAACTACAAATAGGAAATATGAGAAGAACAACAGGGAATTGACAAAATTATCTTAACTCAAGGTCTACTTACTAGCTTTTTAATAAGTAGGCCTAGCTACTTTTAGGTCTACAAGATGCAAGATGTTTCAAAGCAATATTAATACATTTTGTTGACAAAAATAGATCTGATACATGTAGAACTAGCTCTTCTATAATCCAAAGTGATGAGCAGTAAAGAATTTGTAAAGCAGGTTAAAAACACTGAGACGACTGAAGGATTTATGATATTATTATTGGTAATTCAAGCCTAAATATACATATAATTTATATATTTTAGACATTAGAAGATGTCACTATTCTACTACTGTACTAAGTGAAAGCAGCTCCTATGACGATGGCGAGTAGAGGCGTACCAGCAGACTCCGGACCAGTCCTCGGACGTTGTTGGCCATGTTGGCGGACCTGGAGTCACTGGAGGCCAGCTTGATCAGAGTCACCAGGAAGTTCTTGCACTTCTTCACACTATCCAGGGTCGCCTGTTGATGAGAGGGCAGGCAACAATCGAGCGTAATAAAAGGTCAGCTTGGTCAATTTGTGACACGCTGTTCTCATCCCTCCTGTTCAGCGGTTTGCAACTGATGCATCAGCGTTTACGCAGCGACTACCGGCATTCTTTGGATCACTGTAAATTGTCTAGGAAAACTCACTTATAAGATTGTTAAGCAATTGTCAGAAATGATATTAAAGCTGACACATACTTCTAAATTGGTATGTAAGCTAATGCCTGGCTTTGTAATTAAACAGTAGCAAAAGTATGTAATGCTGCAAGGAAAAACCACAACTCATGACTACACGTCAAACAGGAAACTGTCCCCGGAGTAAAACGGTAGTTTTTTTTTTTTTTTTACATTAACGCTGCAGTGGGTAGAAACAAACGGGCATATGCATATGCAGAACGCCAAATAGGAATGCTTTCTCTGAAATGAGCTGTGATTGGCCAAGGTCTCCTGTCACAGGCTACATTTTCTAAAGCTTGAAAACAAAGCCTAGAGGAGACGCAGTTCTCTCTCAGACCACTTATGGGACAATATGCTGAAAGATTATGGAATTTTTGCCCAACATCACCGAAAACAAATACTACAGCTTTAAGTGGTAAAATGTACATGGAAGTAGGGTTGCACGATATTAACAAAATGTGATATTGCGATATTGTTTATGAATATTGCAATATCGATATTATCAAAACAGATTAATAACAAATAAAACAAGTTTTCTTACAACAAGGTTTATTTCAATATTTAATCTGTCATATTGGACTGGTACAACATGAATAAATAGATAACGACCATGTCTACAGAACAGGACATGTTTTACTGGTTGGACAGTACAAAATAAATCAATAAAGAGAACAGGACAGAGAACTTTTCTTTTGCTTCTCTGATTCGTTCCGTTTTGTTGTCTCTATCTTCACTTCATTTCTTCGCTTACACTGTCACTCTGTTGAAATATGCACACACGTGGTATGCTCCATAGGTTTTGTCATGTAGTGGACCCGTGCGCTGACGTCTACTAACATGTGCAAGTGGCACGGTAACTGGCCAATGAAATGATTATCATTATAGCGTTTCAAGCGGGCTCAAAATCGAACACAACTTAGCCACACAGCCAACGGACGGGACGCAGCGCTCCACAAGATATTGCATACTTACCACTTTCGATATAATACTGCGCAACATGACATCGCGATAACAATATTGAGTCGATATATCATGCACCCCTACATGGAAGATGGTCAGCATGAAAAACAAGTGCACCTCCACCCAGGAACACTATGGGACTTTCCTGTTTGAACACAACAGCAAGACATCCACAGCAATTAGGCATGCTGGGTATGTTCAGGGAGTTGGACTCAGTTTATTATTTGGACTACAAAGAGTGCCAAACCAGAGACGTGGTAATCCTCCTTGCAACTTTGCTTTACTGTGAAGAGAGTTTTTTTTATTAATTATTATTTTAGCTAACGTAACACTAACTCTTATATAAAAAATGTTTTTTCTGTAATGACAGCACAAAAATAGCAATGCTACGTGTGGAGGAGGCGCTATTATGGAATCCACGCAACTTCTAGGCAAGACCCGCCCTTCAACAGCATTCACACGCTATTACTGGTCAGGGGTCCATGCTTAAGAAGGTAACGTAACCCTATTTGTTCAGGTCCTATCCCCTGACCAATCGTCTATCCTAACCTTAACCACTCAAGGTCAAGGCCTAACCCCAACAAATCGGGCTGCTTCGTAGGGCGGGACTTGCCTAGAAGTTACGTGGGATACATAATAACGCGTGGAGGAGATATAGGGTCCCTGTTATTGTACTGGCCAGGTGCTGCAGTTTGCGCAGACAAGTGAAATCCAAAGTGAGAATGCAGGTCTGGGACTGGTCAGACTCACCTGACTAATTGCGGTTGGGGGTTCCTTTTTGGTTTCCGCGACGACCGCCTGAATGCGATGCTGGCTCCCTTGTTCAGACACAGCACTGACGGGCGGGACTACAGCTGGTTTGTGAACACCAATCACCTGAACAACACAATATAATCTGTCACTCAAAGAACACAGCAGCAGATTAAACTGACAAACGATAAGGCCATATTCTTAATTTTTTCAGCAGGCTGATTGTTGATTTTGCAGAAGCGCTGTCAGAATAAATACAGAAATGCTGAGGAGCCAGAGTGTGCGGCACTTTTTTCTTACTTTTATTGCAGGCTTTCCGTCATTATTATCATAATTCATGATGGGTGGAATCCATTTGCTTTCTAAACTAGCAATGCTCACTTGTGCCGCGAGGCTTAGGGATAAAGTCGCTGGTCACAATGTCTCTGGTTTGAGTCCGGCGGGGGACTTTGTCTTTCCCTTGTCCTCTTCTAGCCTTCTAGTACTGCCTAATAAAGGCATTAACAATCAATCATTTTCCGAGTGACTTAAACCTAAGCAACTACCAGTCTTTATTTTTCTGTCATCCTGAATCATTTATTATTATTAATGATGGGTGAAGTATAAGTTAAGAAAGAAGGAGCAGTTCCTTTTAAATTGATGTCTGTTACAAGCAAAACGGATGATAGCAATATCATGGAAAAATGTACACGGACCAAGTATTGGTAAATGGTTAAAGGAAGTGTGTGTATTCTTAGAAAAAATGACCTATTCTCTAAAAGGAAAACAAAGAGCGTGGGGGCCTCTTATTAACTTATTAACTATCTCGAACATACAAATTTGGAAAGCGTGCTGGATTGGGGGAGTGCAAATGAGGATGACTGATGGGCTTCTATATTGGGAGTAGGATGCAGGCCCTGCACACCTTCGCCTTTGACTTTAGACTATGGAGGACTGAGGTAGGACACTGGTGATCACTACTGGTGATTACTTTTTTAATATTTTATACTGTGTATGCATCTGTATATATGTATGTGAATGTTTGGTTAAAAATGAATTAAAAAAAAAAAGTGTTAAAAAAATGATGGGTGGAGTATTATTATTGACGGTTGAAGTATTATTTATGACATTTGTGGTCGATTTGCAGTAAAACTTCCCATGAGCGAACACTACATGACTGTTTGAGCTTTTGTACCTTTACCACAGCGGTCTTCTGGACTGGTGCGGGCTGGAAACTGGGAGGGGCTGCCATCCTGATCACTGTCACCTTCTCGTTACTTTTATTTCCAGATGCTGCCGATCCCTGGATTCCAGAAATGACCGTGAGTCGAGACCACAGGGGTGAGGATGTCTCTACAGTAGGGCTGGGTACCACATTGGTTGACGGCGCAGTGGATACGACACATGCCTTTGGTGTGGGAGATCTGGGTCCAATTCCCACTGCGATACATCAACCAATGTGTCCCTGAGCAAGACACTTAACCCCTAGTTGCTCCAGAGGCGTGCGAAGTCGCTTTGGATAAACAGTGTCAGCTAACTGACATGTAATGTAATGCAATACTTTTTAGGCACCGACCGAGTTGCCTCTAAAGTATTGCGTATCGAAAAATGCCTCGCTGTTCAATACCCAATTTCAATACCTGAGGAGTAAATCTCATCAGCGTCAGTGAGCCAATCAGCATGCAGCATGATTCCACAGAGACGACTCACATAGTAGTAGCTGAAAATACATAAAAAAGATCTGTGCCGTAATATGTAATGTTATTTTTTGTTATATAAATCGGCAGAGTTTTCCCTGCCACTGTAAGGTTTAGGTGCAGCACCCGAGCCGTTTTGGGCAGCACCAAAGCCAAATGAACGTAACTAAAAGACTTTTCTCAGATATGATTGTAGTTGGACTTCTTTAGTTAAGTGTTGTCTTAAGCACAGTACAACTACAAAGACAACGAAATGCAGCAGACACATAGGGTGATGATAACGGTTCAAATGATGTGAACAAGAGACACAAAACTACCATAAAGAGACACAAACCGATTACAAGGAGATGCAAAATCCCACAAAGAGAAACAAAATGTGTGGGGGAAAAACTTCACATTTTCTTAAAAGGAGGACGTCTAAACCCTTCGCCAAATACGTGGACCGGAGTCTTCCACAAAGTGAGGGAAAACACGGAAATTGGTATCGAAAAAAGGTACTGTTTAGGAACGAGTATCAAAGTCACGGCATTGGTATCGGTACCAGTATCAAATATGCTTGAACAATAGCCAGCCCTACTCTACATTCATCCACTTCAGTATCTAATAAACTCAAAGCAGGAGCACACACATACCTGCGGGACCAGTATTCTAGGTCCTTGACCACCGACGCCTCTCTGTCCCTGCTGAGCCTGCGCCAAAGCCTGCTGGGATACAAGCATCAGCTGGCCACTGTCACTGCGGATCAACATCATACCTGCCACAATCAGAGTCCAAAATCACTTGATGTCATTTAACAGCTGCAACTAATGATTATTTCCATTGTTGATTGGCTTGTGTTGCGTGGATTATTTCCTGGATGAACTGATGAGTTGTTTGATCTCTAAAATGTCAGAAAATGGTGAAAAATGTGGATCAGTGTTTCCCAAAGTCCAAGATGACGTCCTCAAATGTCGTGTTTTGTCCACAACTCAAAGATATTCAGTTTACTGTCGCAGAGGAGCAAAGAAACTAGAAAATATTCACATTTAACATGCTGCAACCAGGGAAGTTTTGTTTTAATTACTCAAACCGATTAATCGATTATAAAAAATAGTTGCCGATTAGTTTAATAGTTGACAAGTAACCGATTCATCTTCGCATCTCATCTCTATTGTAATTAACTGATGATTTGTCCTGAAAAGACAGTGCTGGGTAAAGTAGAGTTGCAACGATGAATCAATTAGTTGTCAACTATTAAATTAATCGGCACCTATTTTGATAATCGATTTATCGTTTGAGTCATTTTTTTATAAAAAAAAAAAAAGATTTCTCTGATTCCAGCTTAAATGTGAATATCTTCTAGTTTCTTCTCTCCTTTGTGACAGTAAACTGAATATCTTTGAGTTTTGGACAAAACAAGACATTTGAGGACGTCCTCTTAGGCTTTGGGAAACACTGATCCACATTTTTCACCATGTTTTGACATTTTTATAGATCAAACACCTAATCGATTAATCGAGAAAATAATCAACAGATTAATCAACAATGAAAATAATCGTTAGTTGCAGCCCTAGTGTAAAGCATACCTAGTATGTGTCAGATATCACAATATTTTCTAACACGACGATATTGTAGGATTAACTTTTGGTGCTTTCACAAAATAGATTTTAGATACATTTTCATCAATATTTTGGATATAATGACTAAGTGGGTAAAGGCAAATAATAGAACAGCTAGAACAGTCTGGTAAGTTTAGAAAATGACATCACTTCACTGTACATGATACAAGCCTGTGATCGCGCACCTCCCACTTTGTAGTTGAAAAAGGAGCCTCATATAAGAATGACATTTCCTCCTATGGAGTCCGTTCATTCGCATTCGGTGAGCGACTATTTTTGACTGAAAAAATGGCAGATAGTGTAAACAACAACTGCTAAAGAGAGTTGTCAAAACCTTTCTTTTTAGTAAACTCTGTACACAAACAATGTTGTCAATGCTTTCGTTAAAGGTGTAGAGCCCCTGGTGATACTTGGAGCAAAGTTTCATGTTGTGTCGAGCCTTCTTAGTGTTTTAAAAAATAGCTATTTTGAGGCTAGCATAGAAGTGCCCCTAGGACTCCCATTCAAAAGGCCATTTGACCAAAAAAACGAAAATACGGTAAATCTTAAAAGTGGCGATTCCGTCCTAAATATGCTTTTAAAATGAAAGTTTGACTCGGGTACATTCACAAAAAGACCCTAGGTTGCATTTTGGCGAGAGTTACGTTTAACCAAGGAGGACACGGAGGATTAAGAAAACATGATGGACTCTTCAGAAGAGGTCATTATCTTCACTCGAGTTTCTGCACGGGAAAGTCATCGGACGCCACTATCTTCTGAACATAGCCATACTGAAAAATACAGAGAGTTGTATGGAGCTGATAGTCTTAATTAGCTTCGTAGCAACTCATTTGGCAATGGCTTGAATGTAACGAACGTTCATTAATACCAAAAATGTATGCACTAAAGCTTTAAAAAATGTCCTGTCCCCCAGTATGATTTTTTTTTTGTAGGCCAAAACTGCCAAACTTAAATGCTATAACAACTTAAATTTATATAAAGCCTCAAATGTCATTTCATTACTCATGAATAGGATTTATTCTTAATATGTGTAAAATGTTGAAAAAAAAACCACATCCAGTAACGTGTTGCAGCTCACCTGCTGGTATCTGGATATTGGCTGGGAGCTGTGGGGAAGCAGCGTGGGGCAGCCGAGGGGCCACAGTGACTGTCTGTGCACCTGCTGCCCTGGGTACAGTTATCACCACTGTCCGTCCTGGGGTGGGGGTCTGGTTCATGTGGGCCACCTGGCTCAAAGCTGCTTTTGTTACCTGTGGTTGGCTGGTAGCAGTCGCTCGTCCTGGGGTGACCACCTTTGATACCACCATGACAGAAGGAGATGAAGTCTGACGCACTGCAACTGTACAGGAGGGAGGTTGGGGGCCATGGCCAGTGGGGAGGACTTTAGGTGGGGTGGCAGACACACAGTCACCCTTTGAGCCTCCTGCAGCAGTGGCTGGGGATTGCACAGCAGCGATGGGTCCACATTTGGCTTGGACCTGTAATATCTGGACTTTATTAGAGGTGTCTCCAGCCACTGCTGCCCCGCTGGACTCCAGCTTTGGGGCTTCAATAACCACTTTATTTGTGGCCATAATTATTTCTGAATGGAAAAATAATGGGATTTTATACATAATCCAAAAATTATGAAATACAAAAGCAAGAGTTTGATATTTTTTTTTTCAAAGTGCTAAAACGTTATTGTATGTTAGATTAAGCCAAGTTGTACCCCATTGAAAAAATATTGCATTTAAAACTTCACAACAGTAAACACAAGGAAACATGCTGGTGTCGACAGTAAGTTCAGCAGGCCCGCTATCGTGAGTAAACATTATTTAGGATTTTAACCACTTCAACTGTAATTGTGTATTTTAAACTTTCAAATTCCCAAACGTTACGTAAAATAAACGCTGCCCAAGTTAACTAACGAAAATATTTAGTATTTGTAAAATTTCACTTCTGTGTGTTTTCTGTTTGGTAGCTAACTTTACATAATGTTACAACATTAGCGTTAAGTGTTTTAGCTTTAGACTAGCTAGCTAGCTAGGACATTGACATTTGCTAGTTCCTAAAATATGAACATTAACGTAAAGGTTAAGTGTTTTAGCTGCTTTAGACAACTGACATAAGCTAGCTAGTTTATAAACATTAACGTAACGTTAGCTAACGTTATTGTGAGTCGTTTCGCTCCGAGAATTTTGACTGGAGTCAGGCGTTATTTAATCCAAAGAAACAAACTTTTCGGTTTAAATAATTGTTAGGGCTACGTTCGCTGAAATCCACCGAGTACACTTCAGGAGAAAAAGCAAAGTCACGAGCTCACCTGTTGTCGGTGATTTTGTGGCAGCGTGGTGCCTGAACCCAGTGCTGCATTTGTGGCACACAGGAAAGAAGGACACACCATGATTAGCTACAGCTAAGGAAAAAAAAATACTGAATGGTTTTATTACAATATCTGTAAGTTGAAGATGTGTGGCAGAATGAAATGTGTACTACAAAAAAGACTCAATGGAACACAATTAGTAGTAAACTTTGACTGTAAAAGGAAATCTAGAAGTACTTTCCCGCCAGCAGATGACGCAATTGCACCGTTTTACGTCACTCAGCATTTCAGGAGCTCTTTGAAAAGGTTGGGAAGTACCATACACATTAGGAATTATTTCTACAGCAAAAGGAAAATCACTCCACGGGAAACATTTGTTGGAACTCTAATTTTTCTAATATTCATTGGGAAACACCATGGCTTCTACCCATCGACTGATAATATTAATATATACTATTTACAGTCTATGCTTCTCCTGTACACATTTGTATTCCCCAATAAATTGAAAGAATTGCATTATAACATTTGCACAATATTTATCCCAATAACACATTTGTTTCAAGATTTGTGGCTGTGGACAAAAAATGTGAATTTTGACAAATTGAAGAAGAAACTATTATACATTTATTCTGGTAGTGTCGGTATCCTTTGGAGTTCTGGAAGACAATTGAAAACTGTTTCAACATTCAAAAGAATCACATAATTAAATTGTAAGCAAAAGATGTAATTCTATATATTATGATAACAAAAACAAAACAATACAGAGCTGAGCCCTGAGGGGAACGCAATTAATTGGGAGACAGTTTGGGACAACATGTTCCATTGATCCAAGAACCCAAATCATCAGCAGATCCACTTCAACATATGTCATAGGACATATTGGACTCCTCAGAAGAGATACATCTCTAAAGTCATTCCTACTCCCTGTTGTACGTTCTGTCAACCTGAACAAACTGGAACTTTCCTGCATATGGTCTGGGAGTGTGAACAGGTGCATGAGTTCTGGAATAAAACAACATCAATAATATCTGATATGATAGGATGATGAATTCCTACTGACCCTGATTGTTTTGTTGCTAAATGATGACTCTAAATTACACCTGCTTGGGAGACAGAGGAAAATTTGGCTAGCCGGCTCAACTGCAACCAAGAAAATGATAGCTCAGCGCTAGCTTCACCCCCCCCCACTCGCTTTGTATAAAACAGTGGTTGGCGTATTTTATGGACATAGCTATGCTTGAGCTCTTTACAGCAAGGATTAACAAAGCTAAATCATCAACTATCGACCTATGGAAATGCGCAGCAGCACAAATATCAGACCTAATGACCTCAGCGCCACAAGAAATAGAGGAGAGTGATTAGCAAGGTGTGATTTTTGTTTGTTTATTTGTTTTATTTTCCTGAAGACCGCAGAGGGTGGGGGGTGGGTGAGTTTTTTTTTGTTCTTGTTCAGTTTGTGTTTCTCTGTTCTGTATGTTTGCATAAAAAAATAAAAAAATAAAAAGTTGATCTAAAAAAAAAACAAATGCCTAATATTTAGAAAAAAAAATTTGTGAGACAAGCCAATAGTCAAGTCTCGACTGTTTGGAAAGTTCTGGAGCTCCACGTGTGTTTTTGGCTTCACTTATGTCCAGCTGCAGGAAGTGAAGCCTTTACAGGGCACATTCAATCTATAAACAGTGTGCACCATAGACTTATATACAAAGAGGTGTGCACCTGCACCCATGTATTTTAAAGCGTAACTCTTGCCAAAATGTAACCTAGGGTCTTTTTGTGAATGTACCCAAGTCAAACTTTCGTTTAAAAGCATATTTAGGACGGAAGTGCCACTTTTAAGATGTACCATATTTTTGTTTTTTGGTCAAATGGCCTTTTGAATGGGAGTAATAGGGGCACTTTTATGCTAGCCTCAAAATAGCTATTTTTAAAACACTAAGAAGGCTCGACACAACATGAAACTTTGCTCCAAATATCACCTGGGGCTCTACACATGAATTCCAGCATTGAGAACATTGTTTGTGTACCTAGAGTTTACTAAAAAGAAAGGTTTTAACAATTCACCGTAGCTCTTGTTGTTTCCAGCTGCTACCACCTCGGTAGTCAAAACGAGTCGATATCAAAACAAGTAGCCACAGATTTAGTATATTCCTTGTGCACCGGTGTAGTTAAGGTGTAGCGCCCATGGTGATACTTCATGCAAAGTTTCATGTTGTGTCGAGCCTTCTTAGTGTTTTAAAAATAGCTATTTTGAGGCTAGCATAAAAGTGCCCCTAGCACTCCCATTCAAAAGGCCATTTGACCGAAAAACGAAAATACGGTAGGCTACATCTTAAAAGTGGCGCTTCCGTCCTAAATATGCTTTTAAACTAAAGTTTGATTCGGGTACATTCACAAAAAGACCCTAGGTTGAATTTTGGCGAGAGTTATGCTTTAAGAACGTTTTTTTTATACTGTATTACTACAGTATTATTACAATACAAAAAAGTACCAGTATCAGGGAGTATTTGTACAATGTGCACATAAATATACAGTTAGGCCTACAGTTACAGCTTATAACATTAAATAACTTAAATCCTCTGGCAATGTTGTCCAGTATTTAAAGCTTTTTTGGGGGTTTTAAATAGCCTACTTTACATATGAGTAGAATGTCTGAAGTTCACTATAAAACAAGTTTTTGTTGGGAAGAAACTGAAGAAATCTGGCCTTGTTAATATATTTGCCCAAACACACAGTTTTTTTTTCACATTATTAACTTCCTTGTTGTTAGACTCTACATTCAAAAATAAGACCTTACATTCTGTAATGGGATGGGACCAAAATCTTAAGAGTCTCCAAAAAATTGACTGGTTATATGAATGAGTACAGGCATTAAAACATGAGAGAAGGACTCAACCTCCTCTTTGCAGAAGGAGCATACAGGGGCAACATTAGTTCTAACTTTATTAATAAATTCATTGCATGGATAGGATAATTATCTGTGTAAACATTTTATTGTATTTTAAGAACGTGTGAACCATTTGCCTTTTCTAGGATGGTGACGGCATGACCCGCCCTACTCTGCCTCTGATTGGCTAGTAGTAGTTGCCTTCTTTGGTTGGATTGGTTAGATTTAGGCATCAATACCAGGGTAAGCCAATCAGAGCCCGAGTAGGGCGTGCCTTCGCGCCGTTTTGCTACGGTTTCCGGGTTGAACGACATCTTTCCTCGAAGCGAACTTCTTGTTTACGGCAGCCTACTGTGGCGTTATCGTACTAGATTAGAACTGTTTTTGCGAGAATATTGAATGAAGTTAGTGGTGGAGTTTTACATTTTTGATTGAAAATGACTTCGTTCCTACACAGCCAGCAGCTAGGAGAGGGAGAAGGAAAAGCAGGGACAGGAGAACATCCACTTTTGGAAGTGAGGAAAATGACGCCGTGCGTACACTGCCAGCAGCCAGGACCAGGAGAGGAAGAGGGGACAGGACGATATCCACTTCTGGAAGTGAGGATTTAACGCTAAGTTCCCTTAATATGTAGCCTAAGATGAAATAGTGATACTGGATGCTAGCTAACTAGGGTCACACTACAGTACATTCAAAGGTTTGGAATATGTCGTTTTATGTAGAGTTTCTAAATGTATAATACATCAATATTAACAGCTGTTTCCAAACTTTTGAACTGTACTGTTAGTGTCTTAACCATAGCTACAATGTAACCATAAGAAGGGTCCAAAATTAGCACCATCCACTAGCCAAATGCTGGTAAAGTATGCAAGGGGCTGGTAGATTTGCTTCACTCACCAGCCAAAAAGCACTGGTTATCTATTGTGTGGCTGGTAAACTCGGAACATTCGCTAGTCATTTGGCTGGTGGACAAAAAAGTTAATTTTGGACCCTGACCATAAGGTATAGAATATTAATGACAATTCTGCTTTCTTTCAGAAAATATTGCCTGAGGGATATGTCCATCTGGTGTGCTCCTATGAGGAGCTGACGCAGGCTCAGTTTAGATCACATTTTAAACTGAGAATTACTTCAGAAGACGAGGTTTTTAAATGGCTGGAGTATTTCCAGACCTCTTCTGGGCAGACTTGGAGGAAGTCTAAAACGTATCCAAACTGTGGACGTTACAATGCCTACAGGGTAAGTTTCCCAAAACACAACCAATGTGATTAATTTGTTAGAGTCGATCACGTTCACTCGATCAATCCAATCTGCTTGAAACAGTGTTGTGTCCACAAAGATGCCTAAAAGATATAGTCTACTTATTTTACTGTAGCCTAGTTAAAAGTATGAACATGACCTGATAGCCAGTGGTGGAATGTAACTAAGTACATTTACTTAAGTACAAATGTTGAGGTACTTGTAGGGCTTGGCGATATGGTGAAAATCAAATATCACGATATTTTTGACCAAATACCTCTATCGATACCACAACGATATTGTAGTGTTGACTATTGGTGCTTTCACAAAATATTTACACAATGAGATTTTTGATAAATAATCATCAGTAATGTGGATATAATGACTAAGTGGGTAAAGGCAAATAATAGATCAGTTACAACAGTCTGGTTAGTTCAGAAAATGACATCACTTTACTGTAATGCAGCCTTTAAAACCAGGAAAAGACAACATGTATGCCATATTACGATATTCCAAAATCTAAGACGATATCTAGTCTCATATCACGATATCGATATAATATCGATATATTGCCCAGCTCTAGGTACTTATACTTTACTTGTGTCTTTTCTTTTCATGCCACTTTCTACTTCTACTCCGCTGCATTTCAGAGAGAAATATTGTACTTTTTACTCCACTACATTCATCTGACAACTTTAGTTACTTTACACATTAGGACACAAAACACATGTAGTTTATAAAATGTTATGTTTTATTATAAATGAAACTAGCCAACAATATGACGGTATGTTTAGATCCTTTACACTTTCTAAAATGTGACTAACTACATTTTCCTCATGATACTTACAGACTTTAACTTAAGTAACATTTTCAATGCAGGACTTTTACTTGTAACAGAGTATTGTTTACAGTGTGGTATTAGTACTTTATTGAATACTTCTTACTCCCACTGCTGATATTGACCTAAACTAATACAATTGAGCTTATAAATTAATAAAAGGTTAACAAAAGACCTTGTAAATATAGTCCAGCATTGAAATAGGTTATGATTTGGGCTACGATAAAGCATAAATTAGCTTGTTTGATTATGGTGATCCACAATATCCCGTTAAAAAAGCTGGAGTGTGCAGCCAGTTTATGTAATGTTCATTAATCACAAGTTTATTTTTGTGTCTTAGGTGGACTTAAGGTGTGAGCACAACACCTATCCCAGACCCATTAAACCCTCGAAAAAGACAAAAAATTTGTCATGTGGTGCCATCATGTACTTGGTTCTGAAAAGGGACGCACACAGCCAGAAAAGGAAGTCAAGGTAACTAAGATAAGACTTGGCTGCGTGGCGTGAGCGTGGCGTTTCTGTTGCGTGTCAGTTGCGTGGCGTTTTCTATGTCATTGCACACCAGAAACGTGTCTGATGCGCCGCTGCTGCTGCTGCTAGCCTTGTCTGTACACCTGTATGTTTCCCATTGATAAAATGAAATACCATGTTCAACATAAATACATACTGATCTGATTACAGCAAAGACAACGTCGGCAGTATTGACAGCAAAATAGGCTACAGAATATTTCGTTCTGTATTGACAGGTGCCATATTTGAAAATCGATAATTATTTATTATTATCTTTTAAAATTACATTGATATCTGCATTTATGTCAAAACCTAGAGACTTTCAAACATCAAAATATCATTTATTAAATGTATTAGTGTCAAAATGACATAAAAACATATGTTTCATGTTCTATTTTGCCTGGAAACGTTTCCACGTGAAAAATAGGCGTCGGTCCTATTTCTAGCATGCACGCGTTTTCGAGCCGCGCCAGAGTGCGTGTCACACAGGCAGTGTGCAAGCTCTAACCTGTTAACATGGGAGCCGAAATAAAAACGGACACGCCACGCAGCTGACACGCTCACGCCACGCAGCCAGTGTGAAGCCGGCCTTACTCTCACATATCGCATCAAATTAAACCAGGTTACAACCTTTACTGTCAAACTGGGAAAACGACAAATACAATGGGATTAAGTCGTCTATATGTGTAATGTAATACAGAAGAAGTGCACAGGAGGAAGAGAAGAAGGGACATGAAGAAGGCGAAGGCAGTAAACTGGAGAGACCAGGAGGGTGAGAGCAGAAGAACGCCACAGAAGGAGATGGAGAAAAAAGTAAAGGAGAAAAGAATTGACTGTGAGAGATGAGGAGGAGGATGCAGATTCAGAGAGGACATAGGCAGAGAGAGAGAGAGAGAGAGAGAGACAGAGAGAAGGACATAGGCAGGGAGTGATCAGGAGGAGACAGATGAAGATGACAGAGAGGAAGAGGGTAGGCCTGCAATGCCCTCTTCCTCTCTGTCATGGTATGTTTTTATTCTCCCTCCATAAAAATGGCAGTACAGCAGCAAAACATCATGTCACTCAGTAAAATACCATGTGTGGTGCACATGCTCAGTGTATAAGAATGGTCATGTGATGCGTTGTCAGACGTGTCAATATGGACGGAGATTAGTTCTGCTGCTGTACTGGAGCAAACACTTTTGCGTGGACGGAGATCGTTTTTGCCGCTTAAAAAAAAGGAAAACGTAGCGGTGTGGATGGAGCCTCAGCTTCGGAAAAGTGTGTAACGATAAGTGTCGTTTCTCCTTCAGGTCTGGGGATCCTCATATTAAGGATGGCTATCTATTGAACATCTATCTCAGATATGAGCACAACCACCAGTTATCGTTTGCTGACGCTGCGCGGAAGCGAGATGCCTCCGATGAGACCATTGCCAAACTGAAGACGCTCTTTGAGTGTGGCCACTCCCCCTCCTCTGCACTGGATATCATCAAGTATGATCTGCAGGAGCAGGAAGGGGAAAGTCCCATCTACACTGCTGCAGACCACTCCATTTGTCCTGACATGTATTTCTGTTACAGGTTCGAAACATGTTCAAATACAGTAATTTCAGTATTGGAAAAAAGTTCTATATAAAATTAGATCTTTATATGCTTATACAGTTGGTTATGGATGTACATAGGGCTGGGCAATGTATCGATATTATTGATATCGTGATATGAGACTAGATATTGTCTTAGATTTTGGATATTCTAATATCGTGATATGACAGAAGTGTTGTCTTTTCCTGGTTTTAAAGGCTACATTACAGTAAAGTGATGTACTTTTCTGAACTTACCAGACTGTTCTAGCTGTTCTATTATTTGCCTTTTCCCCACTTAGACATTATGTCCACATTACTAATGATTAATTATCTAAAATCTAAGTGTGAACAAATTTTGTTAAAGCACCAATTGTCAACCCTAGAATATCGCCGCTATATCGACATTGAGGTATTTGGTCAAAAATATCGTGATATCTGATTTTCTCCCTATCGTCCAGCCCTAGATGTACATATAAAATATTACTGTTAATTATTACTACAGCTGGGGGAATTGTATGGGGTAGTGGTACAATGTCTGATACCGGTTTGTCTTTATTTCTTTCTTTCTTGCATGCAGACTTTACTACAAGCTTTTTCAGAAAGCTTATACTGCACCGTCAGAAGAGAAGATGCTGGTAGATCTCAAGGATAGACTTTACCTGTACAACATGGTGCAGGGGGAAACCAGTGCAAAAATGGAAAAAACTGAATGCGGTCAGGTGGTCATTGCTGTATGCACCCCGGTCATGAAAAGAGTGCACACAAAGTTGAGGGAGAGCGGGGAAATCATCTTTGTGGATTCATCGGGAAATTGTGAGCGCCAGAACCACCGGATATTTCTTCTTCTCGCCCACTCCACCGCTGGAGGATTGCCATTGGGGGTGCTTATAACGACATCAGAGAGTCAGTCCACCATTACGTCTGGGCTTCGACTCCTGCGAACCCTTTTGCCTGGCAGCAGTTTTTTTGGGAGGGAACAGCCTCAGGTCATCATGACGGATGACTGCAGGGCTCTGCGTCAGTCCCTCCAGGCAGTTTTCCCCGGAGCAAAGCTGCTCCTGTGCATGTTCCACCAACTGCAGGCCATGTGGAGGTGGTTGTGGAGTGGCCGCAACGGTGTGGCTAAGCAAGACCGACTACAGCTCCTAAATTCATTCAAGAGCCTTGTCTACCCCGACTCAACCGCGTTGCTGACAGAACGGTACAACAGATGTCTTGCTGACCCTGTTGCCATTAAATATCCTAAATTCCTCCACTACCTGGCCGAGGTTTGTTGTCTTTCTGATGTTCTGTTGTGTGACAGGAAGTTGTGGTTACTCAAATGTACATTACCCAATTTGCCATGCTTGATAAGAGTCAGGGCCTAAGGCGTAGAGCTGTAATTGGGTCTTAAAAGTTAGGCCCAACAAGTACATTTTGATTGACAGTTTTTTAAGAGCCTGAACCCGTTTACAGCCCGACATTATTCAAATGTGCGCACGCACACAGCTCTTTTGCCTTTTGTCAAGAATGAGTCATATACATTTTTTAATGACTAACGTAGGCTATAGGCCACTTGGAAGTTGGAACAAAGAAATAAAATAAGTCCTCCAGAGGCCAGCCTCCGTTTCACCTCCTCAGCATCCATTTTTGCGCTAATCGAAAGGCATCACCTGACCGCTCATTTACGGCACAACCCGGAGCGCAAGCAAATTCGTGTAAAATGAGAGAAATTAATATGTTCGGACGGGTTCGATCATTTTACACGGCAAAGATCTTCAGCTCTAGCGTGGCATATTGGCTTAATAGCATCCCCTAACCGTTTTTCCAAAGTTGAAGCACCCTACTTTAACTTTCATGTAGATGTATGAAATTTGGTAGGCATATGTATCCTATCCAGGCGTACAAAAAAGCCTCTTGGAACCATCCCCTTAACCCAACAGGAAGTCGGCCATATTTAATTTAATGTGGAAATTAGGAACGATTCTGACCATTTCAGGGGCTGTGCTTTAACAAGCTCCTCCTACATATTTAACCTGATTGACTTCAGAATTGGTCAGTACAATCTAAAGCTTTTCATTTTTTGTCGTAAGGTGTGGGCGTGGAAAGGCAGAAAATGTCCATGTTGCCCCACCAAACAGGAAGTGGTTGGAAACTAGACTGTACATTGTCCAATCTGCCCCAATCTTCTTGATAAGAGTCCTGGCCTGAGGACATCTACATACAATATAGCACCTGATCACTACAGTATTTTTGCAACATACTACAACCATACAGCAAAGAAGATTCTTGACTAATGTTCTGTTTGACAATGACTACAGGTGTACAGGAGACATGAAGAGTGGGCCATCTGTCTTCGCAATGAACTTCCAACGACCGGGCAAAACACCAACAGTTTAGTGGAGAGTGCTTTCAGAGTGGGGAAGGAGAAGGTCCTCCACTGGTTGAAGCCATACAATGTTACTCAGTTGGTAGATTTTGTAACAACCAGGATGGAGGCCCATTACATCCGCCGCCTCACCGACACAGCAAACAACAGAGTGGCTTTCCTTCATGTAAATGATGTGGATTGTGAAAATATTGCACAGGTATGGCTTTATAAAACTGTATTGTATTATTTTCAATTCTGAAGTCAAATTTAAAAATGGCAACTACATTGTTGTTGTTTTTTTGTTTGTGTTTTTACAGGTAGACCAGAACCACTATGTGGTTCCAAGCGCTACATCTGAGTTGCAGTATGACGTCGACGTGGCGATTGGATGCTGCACGTGTTCAGATGGACTCGCTGGCGCACTATGCAAACATCAAAGTGCCGTTTTGAACAAGTTCGGTCACCATGAGAGCGTCCCACACGTCCCCACACCTCAGATGAGAAAGCTCTACCATGAAATTGCAACTGGTGAGTTGCCATGCCTCTCGGTTACATTTCAAATCTTCAGTCACAGACCATGGATGCAGAAATCCATAGACAAATAGATTTAAAAAAATCTCTATCTCTCCCTCTAGGTAGTGAAGGCATTTTGTCAAAGGCAAGTGACTGCACCAATGTGAATGCCAGTCCTGGACCAGGTAAAATCAGTTCTAACCCTTTTCGCACTGACATTGTGGGTTTTTAGAAATAGCTCGCCTCATCGAGGCCCGTCATACTGACAGAGCTAATTATTTATGTGGGTAGTGGAGCCGTTTGCCTTTGGTTTGAAAGGGGCTATGGTGAAAATGCTTCTTGCATGTTTGACAAATTTTAATCATAGTGCAACTTTGAAAAGTAAAAAAAAATATATATTAGGGCTGTCAAAATAATGCAGATTGATCCATTCCATTTGACGCGGAGCCGTTCTAGCCACCATTGGACTGTAAAATGAAGGAGGGAGACGAGAATGTGCTGCCTGGATCATTAATTGGAACATTTACTTGTAAAAATCTTCCTGCCAACCCTGGCTACCGAAATCTGGTGCCACTGATATGTCTGCTCTTCTCTCTGATGCTCTGAAGACGATACAGACAACAAAACACCGCTGCATGTGACGCTAGTTAACACTATACTCAACAGCAGCTAACGTTAGCCTACCGCTAGCTAGTAGCTGGATTAAACACGGTTAAAATGCTGACAGCTAACGCTAAACGGTGTAAAGTGTGACTGTATTTCACTGTAGAGGATTCAACACCGGCATGTAACAATCTGCAGCTGCTGTTGTCAGAAAAACAACACAGACGGTGCGTTCAATGAACCTGGTAAACTACAGCCTCGTGGTGCATTCGAAGTTATTGTTAAATGTCCTTTTCCCATCTGGTGGTTGTTTTTGTCATTCAACAGCAATTTACTAGTGAAATAAGTTATTGTTATAGTGATTACATTATTATCAAATCATTTCATTTTGACCATATGGCCTTAGCAATAAACAAGCCGTTCTTTAATGTCGCCGACTGTTGTTTAGTGCCCTTCTTTTTTTTCTTCTTTTTTTTTAACTTTCTTAAAAAGTATCGGTTCAGGCACCTTTAATTTCGATTAATTAATCACAGAGTATGTAATTAATTAGATTACATTTTTTAATCGATTGACAGCCCATATATATATACAAACTTATGTCCCAGTAATCGCCAAAATAATTGTATTATGTTTTATTTGTGTTTTACCTGAAGGCACATCTGCAGAGGCCCTTGAAGAGATGTTGGAGCAGTTCTGCAGTAGTCTCAAAGATAAACTACACAATGACCCCCAAACCTTCACAGCACCGATTTGCACCTTTCTGGGAACTTACAAAAAAATGAACGATAGCTCCCTCACGTCAGCTCTGCACTGTTTTGGTAAGATGTCGCAGGTGAAATCAAAAAATCGCCAGTCTTCAAAAATGAATGGAACAGCTATTGGTAAAAGAAAGGCGGCATTGTTACCTGGGCGACCTCCAAAGTGCCAAAAGAAGGAGCATCTGTATTAAAAAAAAAAAAGAGAGAAAAAAACAGCGCAGGAAAAGTGCAACTCATTCCCCGTCCAACTGTGTAGAGGAGAAAACATCTGTTGGTAGTAATCACTAGAGCAACTGCAGTGACCTCATGCCTGGACTCCACTCTGAGCTATTTTTGTACGTCGAGTACAGTGGCGTAAGGTAGTTACAACGGGGCCCCTGTGCACGCTAGTTTCTTGTTATGAAACACACACACGCCATTAGGCGTTCGACTCTAAGATGTGCTAAGTCAGACTTGACAGATTGACCTAAAGCAGACCTTACACCAAAGGACTTTTCAAGCGCAGACTAATACTTCCAGTATCTGAATGAAATCCTGAGAGTCTTGCTGGAGTCGGGGCTCTCCCGTCGTCTCCATCATTTGGCGTAAGGTGGTCATAAAACTCAGTCCCAGTCAGTCTTTCTCCCGTCTGGACATTCAGACAAAATGTGTTTGATATTATCCTAAGTTTGAAGTCTTGGTAGTGAAGTTAAATCATGTGAACATTGTCAACAACCAATGGGTGCGCTCCCTCCAGCACCAAACGGGAAG